>NW_023660973.1:0-52500 GCF_015228065.2 Penaeus monodon
TGTATATTTGATATTTGTATATATATTATATATATATATATAATAATATAATATATATATATAATATATATATATTTATATATAGCTCGACACACACACACACACACCACACACATATATATATACATATATATATATATATATATATATATATATATATATATATATTATATATATATATATATATATATATATATATATATAATATAAATAATCAGCATCATCGTCATCAAGGGGCTGACGCCAACTGGGGTGCATAGATGCATAGTCGCATCCGCCCTATGCTGCCCAAGCCATGACTTCCTAGGTTGTAACACAGGCCTCCTCCACCTAAGATTGTTTCACAAAAAGACAACCTGATTGGCAGGGTCATTCACAGGGGAACGAGCTAGGGTGATCCCAGATTATGCAAGTTGGTTGGACACATGGTCCTGCCAACTGTACCCCATGATCTGGTAAAGAGACTTGTTATAAAAGGCATCACGGCGAGACTCCAATGCACTATATAGAGTCCAGGTTTCGCTTCTATAAAGCAAAACTGGCAGTATCAAGGCCTTGAAGACACATAGCTTGGTCCTTCTGCATAAGTACCGACATCTCCAAATGCTCTTGTTGACTGAGTTCATGGCTCCTGATGCCAGACCAATCTGTCTACTGACTTCTTGGTCTGACTGATCAAAGATATGGCCTTTGCTACCAAGGTATGCAAAGCTCTCTGTGACTTCAACATCCTCACTGCATGCATGGATCGACTGAATGGATTCCCCTAACAGGCCCCCAAAGTCCTGAAATCTTGGAGACCTCTAGGCCCAAGGGCTTTGCCTCATTGCTAAATGTATCAAGAACCACCATCAGTGATTCCAAAGACTCAGATAGGATAGCAATATTGTCAGCAAAGTCAAGGTCTTTGAACTTGATATTGCCCAGTGTTGCTCCACACTTACTTTGGATAGCTCTGTCCATTATCCAGTCCATGCAGGTGTTGAAAAGTATTGGTGCAAGGACACAGCCTTGCCTCACCCCTGAATTAAGAGGGAAGAAGTTCGACAGGCCCCCACCACACTTTACAGCACTTTCAGTACTGGTACACAGGCTTGCTATTAGGTCAGTAATCCATGTCGGAAGTCTCCCATATATTCTCAATGCACTGAGTCAAATGACTTCTTGGGTTCGATGTAGGCTGCAAGCAACTCATGACCAAACTCATGACAGTGTTCCACAATTACTTAAAGCTAGGATACGGTCTGGACTTGAATATATCCTGGCAAGTTGTGGACTTGCCAGGAGTTAATCCAGATGGCTCTGGTCTCTGGTGCCTCAGTAGGTGGTCGTGGATCCGTTTCAGAAGAATGTGGGCGAAAACCTTGCCTGGTATGCTGAGCAGTGTAATGCAACGGTAGTTGCTACTGTCCCAACGATCCCTTTCCCCTTCCAGAGAGGGATGACCACGCCCCTCAACAGGTCAGGGGAAATGGAACCAGACTGCCCGATGGCATAAAGACTGCATGCAAGCCCCGTGCAACGGGGTTCACCCCCAGTCTTTAGCAGTTCAGCAGGGATATCACATATACCTGCAAGTTTTCCCCACTCTTCAGCTTAGAAATAGCCATCCAAACCCTCAGTTAGGTTAGGAAGTTCCGCGCTAAAAAGGTGGGTCTGACACAGGTATTGTGATATCACTTGCATCCGGGATAACTGTTGGAGGGTTTAGCTGGTTACAGCTGCTCAAAATACTCACCCCAATTTCACGAACCCAACATGATCTCAGATGGTCTGTCCATACACTGAGTGGACTGCAGTCATCTGCAAGGAGGACTTACAATTCAGTTTTCTCAGGGCTTAGTAGGCAGGGGGAAGGCCTTACCAAGAAATGGCCTTAAAACCTCCTCAGCAAAGTTCCGATGAATTGTTCCTTCTCCCCCTCTCAGCAGTGTCTGATCCCTGTGCACCAAGGAACACCGCAAGTCCTGATTGCCCTTTCAGCCGAGCTTCAGTGGCCTCCACTGTTCTAGGGAGATGAAACTCTGCCTTGTCCTTGGGTGTTTGCCAATGGACTCCTGGGTTGTTTCGAGTGTTTCGTGCTTGAAAGACTGCCACAAAATAATGGGTCCGTCAGATTTTCAAGTTCTGTGAATTGATCAGAGACTGCACACTCCTCCCCTCAGTCTGTCCAATTGAAAATCCGAGTGGCACTGGAGGGACGAGAAGTTTTGAAAGTGGACCTGTAGGGTAGCCACTACCAGCCTATGGTCATCCCACAGAAATCGGTATTTGGGTAAATCCTGCAATTCGAAGGATCCTCTAGCGAGTGCTGCCCAAAAATGTGGTCGTTTTCCTTGGCCACATCCCCGTATTGTTATACCATGCCAGCGATGTGGGTTGGAGCACTGATACCAGATGCCAGTAATCCTCAATCTCTGGACTGGTAAAGTCTCAAAGAAGGAGGCTGTTTTCGTTGCTGATATCAGCTTCCGAGCCATGGGGGCTACCAGATATCTTGTAGCCACCTCGATCATAGCCGGATACTACATTGAAGTCGCCTAGGACAATCCCAAATGTATCCCCCGGGGACAATTGTCTACCACAGATGTGAGTTCGGCAGAGAACACTTCTTCACATCGAGTTTGCAAACATCTGTAGGAGCGTACACAGCAATAAGAGTAGTGGACATCAAGCAGCAGAAGAGGAAGGACTCTCCTCTCTTTCTCTCCCGGCGGTGAATCGGTCCTTACTTGGACGATTCAGAAGCGAAGGGAGGACCATACCGGCAAAGGCCCGCTCGACGGGGCGCAGCGGTTGGCGCCAAGCCAGATAATGCCAAGAGAGCCACTATGACCTCTCGGTCGTGGGGCTTTTGCATGAGCGGATTAAAGGGGATGTACCGCGGCCGGTCCCATACCAGTTTCGGCCTCGGTTTCTACGCGTTATTGGACGGCGACGCGCCCACCCTTTTTTGCTGCCACCATGTATGTGCTTGCATGTAGCCTCGTGCCCTCCTAGCCTACTCTTTCCTATACGAATTTTCGGCATTACGATGACTGTGCACACCTTCGGGTTTGAACTGGACCCCATTTTCGGGCGGCGTCCCCGGACGTGGGCAGATCTTTACCTCCTGCAGGGGAGGTGGTGTCTGGGGGGCCTTAGAGGGCCTGCCTTACAGGGCATAGAGTTGCCATTCTATTTGCTAGGGACTGGTTGACAGACCATCTGATGACTGCCACTCTCTTTTTCGAATAGGAACGATAGGCAGGTAGGAGCCCCTCACTTTGTCAGGCCCTCAGCCTGGTTCTGTCTAAATAGCTGCCGCTAGACAGAACACTAACTTCCCGTCCTGTGATAGGAAGTGCCTGGATAAAAGTTAGCTTCTCTCCCTCACTGTGATGAAATAGTCTGTGGTTGGCTGTTTCAGGGGGATAAAGGGAAAACTCACTGGAACAGATGCAGGACCCCCCCTCTTTTCTCACTAGGTGAAACAGCCTTTGTTTCAGAGAGAAGAGGGATTCACTTTAAAAAGCCGTCCTGCCATAGGAACCGCCTGGAAAAAAGTTAGCTTCTCTCCCTCACTGTGATGAAATAGTCTGTGGTTGGCTGTTTCAGAGGGATGAAGGAACTTACTGGAACAGGTGCAGGACCCCCTCTTTTCTCACTGAGGTGAAAAACGGCCCTTTGGGTGTTTTAGAGAGAAGAGGGATTCACTTTGAAAAAGGTACAGGTCCTCTCTGAGGGGATGGAGAGGAACTGCCTGGAAAAGTGAAAGAGCTCCCCTCCTCACGGAGGGATGAGCAAAAGTGTTTCACCAACAAGATTTTCCTATGTTGGAAGGGCATCCCCTCTGATCTCCCCCCAGCAGTTACACTTACCCACGTGTTTGCCGTACATGGCAGCCTTGTGCGCTGGGAGAGGGGAGTCCTGGAGGATGAGCGATGCTGTGAATGAGTACGCCCTGCAGTAGCAACACGCCTCCTTGATTCTCTATTCGGCAAGACAGGTGGCCTGATCCAGGCTTGTCAGGTCAACAGCTGGTCTCCCTTGGGAGGCTAGGTCAAGCAGTCATGCTGCCATGGACTCACACTGGTCCGTAAGTGCCGCTACAACAGCTAATTGGCTGCGTATATCCACTCACCACCCCTTGCTATTAGACACTGGCTCTCACACTCAGCTTCCCCTTGTTGGACTCCGTGGTGGGTGGGGGCGTGAGTGGATGAAGCACTGTCCAATTACATGGAAAATCAAACAAAAAACCCCCCACAGACAGATGCTAATTTTTGAAGACCGTGCAAGGCGGACCATGGCTGCCACCCTGAAGCCATACGGGGCCTCTGGGTGGCAAAAGAAAACCCCGAGCACAGGATGACACTGTCATGCCTGCTGCCAAGATGGTGGACAAGACAGAAAAACCATGTAAAAATATGTCTGTCCACCAGATGGACTCTCGTGCTGGCCCCTCCAGGCCAGCACCCAGGCCAGGAAGGTCTCTGAGCACCCCTCAGACGACCCCCTGAAACCCAATCGGGGGCACCAGCTGAACCAGCCGAAACAAGTGGTGCCCCCCCAAAACAAGCCCCAAAATCGAAAGGGTGGGCCCAAAACGACCGAGGCCGGAGACCGACTATAAGGGAGAGTCTGGGGCCCCAAGGCGTTTCCCCAGTTCAAGGTACCTGTCAAACCGAAAGGGTTCGGCAATGCTTACCAAATGGGGCAGAGCATTGGAGAGCCAACGCAAAATCCGGTTGTCAATCCGGGTTGCGCAAGATCAGGGCATGATCATCATGCCCAAAGATCAAACTACCCTTGTTTCTGCAGGAAACAAAGGAGCTAAAAGATGGGAGGAAAGTGAGCCTCTCACCACTGAATCCCAAGGAAAAGAGGGTCAGATGGTACTACATGGCTTCCCCAGTCTTGTATGATGTGGAGGTATCGCATCACACCCAAAAAGTTGTGGAGGCTTCCTGAATGTCGAAAGGGAAGACTCCAAACCCGGCAAGTCTGGTAACCATGAAAGGTACCCCAACCTCTACCCTTGATCTCGGTAACTGGGGTACCTAAAAACCTTCGAACGTACGTGCCTGATCCACTGCATTGTTTCAAGTGCCAGAAGTACGGACACCAACCAGGCAGCTGCACAGCCAAGCCTAAATGCGGTGTCTGTAGCAAGGCCCTACAACACCGAGGTGTGCATTAAGGCCCCACATAGAGCAAAAGAGGGACACAACAGCAAATGTCCTAACTGTGGGCCCAAAAAGCATCCCCGCCTGGAGCCTGGGGTTGCTCTGTCAGGAAAGAGGCGGCCCTCAAGCGGCAAGAAGTTGCTAAGAAACGACCAGACTTTGTCCCCCCCCCAGGGACCATGTCTGGGGGAAGAACAAAAGCGAAAAGGCCTCCCGACCTCCTCAGAGGAAGGAAGCCGCTCCCCAGCCGAAACCGGAGATCTCCGACAAAAGGAGTTCCCAAAATGAAAAAAGTGCAGAAAAACCACAGGAAGAAAGGTTCTAATAGCACCACAATGTCCTCCCCAAAAGCAGAAGACATCTCCTTGATGAGGGGGACATGTCGATCCTGCTGACTGCTGTAGTCACAGCAGTGGCAACAGCCTTGGGAAGGATGAGTGAAGGTGGATAAGGCAGTCGAGGTCGCCATGGGCGGCATTGAAACCCAAATCTGTTGCAGCCCTAAAGGGAAGGAAGCTGAAAAGGGCCAAAACAACCCCATCCTCTCCCTCAACCCCCGGATGAGACTCCCTCCCCACTCCAACCTAGGCCATGCCCCCACAGGCAGAACCTAGCCAAGCTTTATTTCGTGCCAGAAACCGAATCAGAACAAGCTGACCCTGCCCAAGGCAAGGCCAGCAAAAAACAATGCACAGAAACAGCCTGGCCAGAGAAAAGCCCAAACAAAAACACAAAATCAGAGCTACCAAAGGCTCTCCACCCCCAGTGGATCCAGGGATAGCCCGAAAGCCAAAGAAGACTCAAGCAGTGAGGACTTCGCCAAAAGGAGTTATCAGACTCCAAAACTAGTCAATCCGAATACGACGATTTTCTCTGATGTAAAATATCATCTAGTAATCATGGGACGCAATCTAAGGATTCTGCAGTGGAACATCTATGGCTTCTCCACAAGGGAGTGCCATCCTCCACGCAATAGTGTGATCAAGGAGCATTGAACATGTCATGCTCACAGGAGACATTAACAGTGGAACCTGTTCGCTTCTCCGGGTATCATGTCTTTCATGCTGCCACGTGCTGATGGCAAGCGAGGCCTGATCACCCTTGTCAGAGCAACAAATTCCCTGCTCCGCAATAGGGCCCAATGCACTACACGTGGAGAAGATGTTGAATCTCTTTCCATCGAGATTCACTTGGCCGGGGGGCCCCTGAAATTGTACAATGTGTACAGTCAGCCACACTGTAGTACCTTAGAGTCAGCCAGGTCTGTGCATATGCAGCACACGACCAAGTGATCATAGGGGAGGGCTTCAACGCACACCACCCCATCCTGGCTCCCTGCCGGGGGCCGGATACTGTGGCTATAACATAGCCAAAATGCTTGAGACATTCCCTGAGATCGCTCTCCTCATTACCCAAGAGGCAACGCATGTCAAAGGTGGGGTCCTAGACCTCAACCTGGCCACTGCGACTCTGGTGGAGAGGATTGGCTGGTGTGTCGATGAGATCTTCACTAGTGACCATTACGGCACTATAACCACCCCCATGGATAGTGGCCCAGCCGAAAAAGCCACGACCGAATCCAAGATGGAAAACAGACAAGGCCAACGGGGAGGCGTTTCAGAACACCTGGCTCGCTGTCTGAGAAGCAATGAAAACCCACAAAGTGGAAAAGGGGGAAGTGCTACAAGCCAGACTTGTAAAAAGCTATTGATGAGGCAGCCTCACTGACCCTATCAAAAAAATCTGCGGGGTCCGGGTCAAAGATGCCTGACTTAATGACGAGATTAGGAGGTCAACCCCAAAAGATAATTGTGCCAAAACCCTTTTCCCAAGGCAAAGAACCCCCGACACCTAAACCCCCCTAAGGGAGGCTGTCCCGGATGCCAAGTGCAGGAAAAGTGGCTGGAATGGTGGAGCCTCGATCACATAACTCCTCTCAGAGCTAGGCAAGGGTCAAGTGACTACACCACCAGCCCCGAGATGCACACCAAACACCCGTCAGAGGCCAACAGACTGGCACATGAATCTCTGGAGAATAATAGAACAGCCGCAGCCGAACTGAGGCAAGACAAAAACGCCCACAACCAGACAGACTTGTTATATCGAGAAAGGCAGCCAACCCGATAACTAGCTTATCTTTCTCTGAGGAACTAGAATGCATATAAAGCCAGTGAACACAGCCCGGCTCTGATGGATCTCTACCCATCATTTCTCCCTGGGACTAGTAGGTGAGCTTGCATTCCTGCAACTCATCACCCAAATCCAGGAAATTCCACTCTACCCCAGAGTTGGAAGAGGGCTACCCCTATTTCCCATCCCTAACCAAAGGAGCCCCGGGAGACCGCCCCCCCTTCCTCTCCTCAGCTGTCTGCCAAGACGCCGAGAGTGTACTGAACCGACTCCGTGGAAAATGGACCCCCCATGAACACCTCCACGTGTCCCAGGGGCATGAGCACAGCCACAGCTAGCCACGCTCTTGAGCACATTAAGCACCCCGGCACATCTGTGGTAGTATTCTTTGACCTGGAGAAGGGTTTTTTGAATTTGCAATCCTCTGCCTTTCAGGAACCCTGACCCAAAAAAAGGAATCAGAGGTAAGCGTAGGGTTGTGGGCAGCTGCCTGCCACTCACCCTTGTACAGGAGTGACAAATATTCCTCAGTTGAAAATTTATAGGGCATGAAATGGCAGGGGGGAAAGCCGGGCAAAATTAACCCCAAGTTCTGCAGGAGTAAAGAGGCCAGTATCCATCTTTGACTGCTTTTTTTTCTTTTATACGTGCACAGAATCACGGGCCGAGTTTAAAATAATCAAAACACAGGGTTTTCAAAAACAGGAACACATAAAAAAAAAACAAAATATAAAGTACAATAATCCCCTCAGCCCACACTCACACCCTTTTACGACCCGGGTTTCCCCCAATGCCTGCGGGGCAACTTTACCCCCCCACTCGGCGAAGGGGTTGCCATATCTCAGTGTGAAAAAGGGGGGTTTGGGGGGTGGCCGCGAGTCTTTTCTAACCCCCAAAATCAAGGCACGTTCTATAGAGGGGGTGCGTTTAAAAAAGATGCAAGGGGTACGCTGGGCGTTAAAAGGTCATTAAAAAAAAGGGAAGCGACCCCAAAGGAAAATGGCCATCACCCCCTTCCCCTACTGAACGGGTGCTTTTGTATTGAGAATATGTCACACTAAAAACCTTTGGGTTGGGTAGGGACTACTTTAGGAATAGAAAAGCCAAATCAAAATCCAAG
Organism: Penaeus monodon; assembly: GCF_015228065.2. NCBI lineage: Eukaryota > Metazoa > Arthropoda > Malacostraca > Decapoda > Penaeidae > Penaeus > Penaeus monodon. Next base: position 8,419 of record NW_023660973.1, read on the forward strand.
GACCTATCAAGCACATGCCACTAGAGAATGCAAGAGTGCCCGTGTTATTGTACCAAGAGCGGGTATGCTGTGCGCTGTTCCCTGTGGGGGTCCCCAAATTTTTATCCCCGGATTGTTGGAGTGCAGGAAGCAAGCTACTATAGTCCCCGGGGAGAAATGATGGGGACGAGATCCATCAGACGCCCCGGGCTGTGTTACAACTGGCTTTATTATGCATTTCTTAGTCCCTCAGAGCCAAAGATTAAAGATTTTCACGATTTATTAAATGTCTGGAGTTTTATCGGGTTTGGCTTGCCCTGTCTCTGATTATGAGCAAGTCTGTCTGCGTTGTAGGCGTTCTTGTCCTTGCCCCTCAGTTCGGCTGGCAGGCTGTTGCTATTATTCTCGCAGACGAAAACAGAATCAATTTGTGCCAGTCCTGTTGGCCTTACTGACTGGGGGGTTATTCCCCTTCATGACTGGGGGGGTTATGGTGTGTGCATCTCGGGGCTGAGGGCTGGTTCTAGGTCGCTTGACCCATTGCCATAGCTCTGAGAGGATGTTTGGTGATCGCAAGACTCACACATTCCAATCCACTTTCCTTCCTGACTCTGCTGGCATCCCTTAGGAGGTTTAGGTTGTCGGGTCTTGCCTTCGGAAAAGTTCGGCAACCTATTTTACCGTTTTTTGTGGTTGACCTCCCTAATTCTCGTCATTGAAGTACCAGGCGTCTTTGTGACTCCTGGACCCCACGCCGAGTTTGGATATTGGTCAGGAGGCTGCCTCATCAATAGCATGTACAAGTCGGCTTGTAGCGCTTCCTCTTTTCCACTCCTTGTGTGTTTCATTGCTCTCAGACAGTGGGCCAAGGTTGTTTGAAATGCCTTGCCAGTTCGACGTCTTGTATGTGTTCCATCTTGGATTGTCTGGTCAGGGCATATCGGCCCACTGGGCCACATCCAATGAGGGTAGAGTATAGTGCTGTAATGGTCCACTAGTGAAGATCTCATCGACACACCCAGCGAATACTCCCCACCAGATTCGGCAGTGGCCAGGTTGAGGGTCTAGGACTCCCTCTTCTGACATGCGTTGGCTACTAGGTATTGAGGAGAGCGATATAGGGAATGTCTCAAGGCACCATTGGCTATGTGCTTAGTCAAGCCGCATCCAGCGCCCTGCAGGAAAGCCAGGATGGGGGTAGTGTGCATTGAAGGTCTCCCCCTATGAATCAACTTGCGTTGTAACGCAGAAAGGCACAGATCGGCTGATGTCTTTCAGGTATACAGTGGGCTGGCTGTACACATTGTACAAATTTCAGGGGCGTCCCCCCCGGCCAAGGTGAGTCTGACGGCAAGAGATTTCAACATTTCTCCACAGTGCAGTGCATTGGGCGATTGCGGGCAGGGAATTGTGGCTCTGACAAGGGTGATCAGGCCCTCGCTTTGGACCATCAGCACGGGGCAGCATGAAGACCCGGAGAAGAGAAGCGAACAGGTTCCACTGTTAATGTCCTTTTTTTTTTTTTTTTTTTTTCCCCCTGGCAGCATGACCTAATGTCAATGCTCCTGATCACACTATTGCGTGGAAGGGTGGCACTCCTTGTGGAGCAACATCCATAGATTGTTCCAACTGCAGAATGCTTAGATTGCGTACCATGATGTTAATCTAGATGATAGTTACATTGAGGACATCATATTCGGATGACTAGTTGTTCAGAGTCGACAAGTCCTCGCTGCTTGAGGGTCTTCTTCGGCTGTCGGGCTTATCCCTGGGTCCACTGGGGGGGGTGGGGGAGTGGGAGATGCCTTTGGTAGCTCTGCTTGTGTGTTTGGGCTTTTCTATGGCCAGGCTGTTTCTGTGCATTGTTCTTTGCTGCCTTGCTGGGCTAAGGCAGGGGTCAGCTTGTTCTGATTCGGTTTTTCTGGCACTGAATCAGCTTGGCTAGGCTCTTGTCCTGTGAGGGCAGGCATGGGTGGGGAGTGGGAGGGGAGTCTCGTCATGGGGTGAGGGATGAGGGATGGGGGCTGTTTTGGCCCTTTTCAGCTCCTTCCCTTTAGGCCTGACACAGACTTGGTCAATGCCGTCATGGGACCTCCGACTGCCTTAGCCACCTATCTTTCACTCATCCTTCCCAAGGCTGTGGGCCACTGCTGTGACTACAGCAGTCAGTAGGATCGACATGTCCCCCTCATCGAAGAGCATGTCTTCTGGTTCTGGGGAGGACGTTGTGGTGCTGTTGGAACCTTTCTTCCTGTGGTTCTTCTGCACTTGTTTTACTTGGGGGAACTCCTGTTTGTCGGAGATCTCCGGTTTCGGCTGGGGGCAGCTTCCTTCCTCTTAGGAGGTCGGGAGGCCTTTTCGCTTTTGTTCTTCCCCCAGACATAGGTGCCTGGGGGGGCAGGAACAAAGTCTGGTCGCTTCTTAGCAACCTCTTGCCGCTTGAGGGCCGCCTCTTTCCTGACAGAGCAAGCCAGGCTCCAGGCGTGATGCCTCTTGGCACAGTTAGGACATTTGGCTGTTGTGTCCTTCTTTTCTTCTTTGTATGCCTTAATGCACACCTCGGTGTTGTGTGCCTTGCTACAGACACCACATTTTGGCTTGGCTGTGCAGTTAGCCTGGTGGTGTCCGTACTTCTGGCACTTGAAACACCGCAGTGGTTCAGGCACATATGTACATAGGTTGTAGGTACCCCAGTTACCCAGATCAAGGGTAGAGGTTGGGCTACCTTTCATGGTCACCAGGACTTGCCTGGTTGGAGTCTTCCCCTTCGACAATCGGGAAGCCTCCACGACCTGTGGGTGTGATGCGATCACCTCCACATCGTACGAGACTGAGAAGCCAAGTAGCACCATCTTGACCCTCTTTTCCTCGGGATTCAGTGGCGAGAGGCTCACTTTCCTCCCATCTTTTAGCTCCTTTGTTTCCTGCAGGAAACAAAGGGTGGCTTGATCTTTGGGCATGATGATCATGCCCTGATCTCGCGCAACCCGGATTGACAACCGGATTTTGCGTTGGCTCTCCAATGCCCTGACCATTTGGTAGGCATTGTCGAAGCCTTCGGGTTTACGGACCTTAATGGGAAACGCCTTGGGTCAGATCCCATCAGAGTCGGTCCGGCCTCGGCGTTCGGTCCGCCCTTTCGGCTGTGGGCTTGCTCGTGGGGCACCAGCTTTTCGGCTGGTCAGCTGGTGCTCCGATTCGTCAGTGGGGTCGTCTGAGGGGTGCTCAGAGCCTTCCTGGCTCTGGGTGCTGCCTGGGGGCACCGGAGTCTGTTGGACATCTGGTGGACAGACATGTTGCTACACTGTTTTCTGTCTTGTCCCCATCTGGCAGCAGGCATGACAGTGTCATCCTGTGCTCGGGTTTTCTTTTGCACCCGAGGCAGTATGGCTTCAGGTGGCTGCCGTGGTCTGGGCCTTGCAGGGTCGTCATCATTACGTCTGTCTGTGGGGTTTTAGTTTTATTTCCATGTACTTGGCAGTGCTTCATCCACTCACGCCCCCACCCACCACGGAGTCCAACAAGGGGAAGCTGAGTGTTAGAACCAATGTCTAACAGCAACAGGGGTGATGAGTGGATATACGCAGCCAATTAGCCGTTTGCAGTGGCACGCACGGACGGTGTGAGTACCAACGGCAGCATGACTGCTTGACCCTAGCCTCCCGAGGGAGACCAGCCGATTGACCTGACCGGGCCTGGATCAGGCCGCCTGTCTTGCCAGAATAGAGGACCAAAGAGGCGTGTTGCTAGCCGCAGGGCGTACTCGTGCACGGCATCGCTCAACCTCCAGGACTCCCGTCTCCCAGCTCACAAGGCTGCCACGCACGGCAAACACGTGGGTAGGTGTGAACCTCTGGGAGTAGCCCAGAGGGGATGCCCTTCCACCTACAGGACATCATTGATGGGAACACTTTTGCTCCTCCCTCAGTAAGGAAGGGAGCTCTTTCACTTTTTCCAGGCAGTTCCTCTCCATTCCTCAGAGAGGACCTGTACCCTTTTTCAAAGTGAATCCCTCTTTTCTCTGAAACACCCAAAGGTTGTTTCACCTCAGTGAGAAAGAGGGGGTCCTGCACCTGTTCCAGTAGTTCCTTCATCCCTCTGAAACAGCCAGCCACAGACTGTTTCATCACAGTGAGGGAGAGAAGCTAACATTTTTCCAGGTGGTTCCTATGGCAGGACGGGTTTTTAAAGTGAATCCCTCTTCTCTCTGAAACACCCAAAGGATGTTTCACCTCAGTGAGAGAAGAGGGGTCCTGTTCCTGTTCCAGTAACAAGATCCTTCATCCCCTCTGAAAAGCGCCAACACAGACTGTTTCATCACAGTGAGGGAGAAGAAGCTAACTTTTTTCCAAGCAGTTCTTATGGCAAAGTGAATCCCTCTTCTCTCTGAAAACACCCAAAGGCTGTTTCACCCTCAGTGATAGAAGAGGGGACTGTACCTGTTCCAGTAAGTTTCCTTCATCCCTATAAGTACCAACCACATACTATTTTCATCACGTGAGGGAGAGAGCTAACTTTTGATCCAGGTACTTCCACACAGGAACGGGAAGTTTAGTGTTCCTGTCTATCGCAGCTAGTAGACAGAACCAACTGAAGGCCTGACAAAGTGGGGGCTCCTACCTGCCTATCGCCCTATTCGAAAAAGAGAGAGTGGCAGTCATCAGATTTGTCTGGCCAGACGCATTCCCAGCAAATAGAATGACAACTCTATGCACATCTACCCGTAAAGCAGGCCTTCTAAGGCCTGCCAGACACACCCTCCCCTGGCGGGAAGGTAAAGTCTCCCACGTCCCGAGCACAGCGCGCTACGATGGGGTCAAGTTCACCAGAAAGGTTTGTCCGCAGAGTTATCCTAATGCCGAAAATTCGTATAGGAAAGAGTAGGCTAGAGGACCTTTGTATCAAGGAACAGGCATACAAAATGATAAGGCATTCAGCATCTTCCAATGATGAGCGGCGCAAGGACAACATTTTCGAGAATTATATGCAAGTGTTAGCGTTTCGGAGATGCTACAAAGGCATATAGCTAAAGGCAAGCTAATTTCTTTCCCCAATTATCTATTCATACTAATAATCTGGAATCGATTAAGAAATGTCCATCCAAATCTTGTGCGAATACACCATTTCTAATCCTCTGCACACACTAGTTCGAATCCTGATTGACAAATCTGTGAGGCAATAATTTAATGTTATTCTCTTTATATCTCGTAGCAAAAGGTACTTATTTTTATTTACACATCCACTTTCGTTATATTCTAAAGATGAATCCAGTGTCTTGGCTTTCCTGTCACCCTCTTTGTATTAAAAATACGATCATAGAAAGACTGACTGACCTGGGAAATTTACTATACATAAAACAGTTTTTGTTTTAAAACCCTAATCTAAAGAAAGATTGTGAGTAATCTGGCAGCCCTGAAATGCTTTCTAAGAAGAACTTAGTGGTTTATAAACCCATGTTTATATGAGTCTGAGCCTCAAAACCAAACTTTGTAGCTTCAGGAAAGACTGTACCAGGATTGATTTTTTTTTTACTGATTATTCGAAAGAAAACAGTTTGGAATCTGTAATAATGTAATACTAGATATTTTCTAGCATCATTTTGAAAAGGACATAGTATTCGCTGGATCACTGATTCCACGACACTTTAATGTGACATTCTGCTACAATTTGCAAATGAGGAAAATATTTGATATTTACAATTTACCAACCAATCATATAACTAGCTAAGGTAAGTCGATATATGAAGCTGAGCCTTACCCAGGCTAAGCTTTTGATAGAGCCCAGCACGTGCCAACTAAGGCTGAACTCGCATAGTATATGCCAGCTTGTCGCTGACCTCATTAGTCCTTACCCACCGTGGTGCCTCAGCCACAGTAACGTTACCACTGTATATCCCAGAAGCTAAGCATATGCTAATCACAACCTAACAGCCGATAAAACCACACATTTTGTTTTGCTTGATGTTACGTAGACCAAAATGTTTCGAAATCTATTTGAGTTGAGATGAGTGTCATATGCCGCTACTGAAAGGTCCTTTGTAAACCTTGTGTTATTGGTAATCTCGTTAAATAAGAACCAATATATCACCTTCGTGCTGACTATCATGGTCGAATGTTTGTATACTTTTGTCAGCATCTTCTATTTAGAAATTGGTTTATTTGCACTTTCAGACAAAGAAAAATGTCAGTAATTTTGTTTATTTGTCAATTCAGCGTATGGTTAACCTTGCCTACAGTGATAGGTTTCATGCAATTCCCTAGGTTGAAGCACAGAATGACGTCTTGAGTAACTTAGAAACAGAAACTTGGTAGTCTAAGGTACGGTTAGACGACCAACTATTTCGTTGGAATCCAACGATGTATCAGTGACTTGAACCCACCCGCCCATTCCGTCTTGGTTACACTACGAAAAAAGCACCAGCTCCAGTCCCCTGGATCGCAGCATCAAAACAAATCGTGTCCGCTTCCCTCATCAGTATTGCGATTGATCCCGCGCTTCTCTCCCTTTAATATGGGATGTTTTATATTCCAAGGACATTTCTTGGCGTACTTTCTCTAAAAGCGAGTTAATTGGCTTCCGAATTCCACATTCTCTACAGAAATATGACGATAAAATATCGCGCTGTTTATGTTCGTCCGCCAAATGAGAATACAAGATAATAATTGCCTGTGTTTTCTTTTATTTTTAATAATAATTAATATAAGTATATATATGATTATTTAAAATTTTAATCAATAATTGTAATTTATTTATGTAATATATTAATTTATAATGCATAAATATGTTATTAGACTAATGCCATGTAACTATAGACCTCTCAAACGAGGAAATGACTTTTCCCACTGGAACATCATGAATCACGGGTTGCCCATCCTTCGGACGAGTAGGCAAAAAAACAGTGGAATGAACCCAATCGGTGGGCAAATCCACTCAAAATGATTAGATTTCATGAATCGATGGCCAGTGTAACACACACCTTAAGCAGGGATCCTTACCTGGAGCTAGATATTCTTTCCTGGAGGCAATATAAAAATTAGGATTTCGAATTAAAACTGATTTTGTCTCGCCTAAAAGTACCTACATATAGTATTTACATCTCACATACCAATAGTTGGAATCTTCCCCATGCGATATTCTTGTCCTATAGCTGTTGCCATCATTACAGTATTCATAACTAGTAATATAATGAGTCTGAAGAATGACAGACTGAATGGGATCATGAGATTATCATATTTGGACGGGGCCACAAAATAGAAAAGTATGGGAACCATTTAGTCGAAGTATTTATTAGACTTAACTTATAATCAACTGTAGCATATTTTACTAATCTGCTTTGATTTTTACTTCTATTATACTCATTCTTTTCGTTACACACCACAACCAGAGTACAAATAGAGGGTAAGAAATATGTCAAGAGCCTGATTTTAGAAATACGGCCTACAGAATTTGTTTTTGTTCTATCTCGGTTCTTTGGAAACATCATTCAAATCAAATCCATGGACCGCTGCTTAACTTGCATCCCAAACAGGATATCCGCATATCATGGCCAGATGCTTCATTAAGCTATGCTATTGGAAAATGGGGACAGGGGAGTTTCTGTGGCGTGACCAAGTCAAACAGCAGACTGTATTGAACGGTTGAGTAGTTACCCACGCTCGGCAACCGCTAACGTTATATTAGGAATATTCTAGATTGACTGATTTATTTTCTCCTAAAGATGACTTGCCCACGTTTTGCCAAAGTGAGCGAGCAAGATACGTTTTTATTGCCTGTTGCATCAGCGGTAAGAGCCGTGAAGGAGGCATACTCCCGTTTTGCCAAAATGGGACCTGCAATGGGCTGTGGGTGCTCGGCTCCTCACTCTAGTCTTGTCCCGTTTGATCAGCTGCCTGCAACAAACCCGAATAAGCCGCGGTTAGCAAATGTAAACAAAATGTTCATATGCCTTTATATAAACACACACACACCACACACACACACAAAACACACACACACACACACACACACACACAACACACACACACACACCATATATATATATATATATATATATATATATATATATATATATATATATATAGATATCTGTATATATATATATCATATATATATATATATAATATACATTATATATATATATCTTATACATATATAATATACAGATATATATATTATATAATTAATATATTATATAGATATAGATATATCATATATAGTATATAGGTGTTGTGTGTTTGTGTGTGTGTGTGTGTGTGTGTGTATATATATTATGTACTCTATTATATATATAATATATATATATATATATATATAATATGTATATTATATATATATATATATATATATATAATATATTGTGTTTTGTGTTTCTTCTGCACGTATATGTATGTTGTATATATTCATGCTGTATGTCTGAATGAACATATATATAACAGTGCATATATACATATTATGTATATATATATATATATATATATATAGATATATATATATATATATATATAATATGGTGTGTGTGTGTGTGTGTGTGGTGTGTGTAGTGTGTGTGATAGATATATATATTATATATATATATATATATATATATATATATGTATATATATATATTATATATATTATATATATATTTAATATCTACTATCTGTATACATAATATATACTACTATCTATATATAATATATCGAATATCTCTATTACATCTATATATGTGTGTCTATATATAAGCTATATACAATATTATATATATATAATATCTCTATATATCTATATATGAATAATCTATATATATATATAATACTATATCCCCTTGTGTGTGTGTGTGTGCAATTTATATATATTTTTTGTCTTTATATATGTGTGTGTGTGTGTGGGGGGGGAGGGGGGGGGGGGTGTGTGTGTATTTGTCTATGTATATATATTATATATATATATATATATATATATATATATATATTATATATATTGTATATTATATTATATATATATATATATATTTATATATATATATATATATATATATATATATGTAAAAATTTTTCGCCTATGTTTGTCTGTTGTTGGAGTGAAATGATAATATTGCTAGGAGAACGGGGACAATGGAGACTTCACGTATTTGCTGCACAGAATTTATATATGTGAGTCTCCATGTCCCGTCTCCTAGAATTATTATCATTTCAATCCGACAAAAGACCAACATGGGTTAGCTAAGAATGTAAAAACTGACTGTGAAGGTCGATAACTCCTCAGGACACTTTTTGCCACAAAAGTAAGGTGTTCCATGACCGTAAAGAGAAGAATGAACCTTTGGAATTTGTTAGGCAATAGTTGTTTTATGAAATTTGTTAACATTTCAACAAAGTAAATGACCGCCCTGGTTCAAACAGTTGAAGATGATAAACAAATAGTGAACATTTAAAATTACATATGTATTTAAGAGATAAGTGTACAATCCATTCAACAATTTGTGTATAAGATGAAGCACAAAAACCTTGGATCAGTCTGATACTCATGTAGTATACTTTGTTTAAGAAAGTAGAGCCTCCCATTCGGAAGGCATTGCCAGGGAGTTCCCACTTTCATTAAGGGTTACACACGATTGCGGATAAGCTTCGTGGGAAGGATATTTATATACTAAATCTTTAACAAGGCAGGCTAAAGTTTGGTGGGGTTTGGATGCATTTGGATCAAAAGTTAAGGGATAAATTGAAAGAAAAGTATGGCTCCACTTCAAAGTTTGTAATTTTTTTGGGTGAAATTAGTGTTTAAAGTCAGTCCCTGAAGGTAAACTCGGAAGTTACTTAAAGTAATAAATGTCGTCGAGCGAGCATGGTTATATTTTAGAAAATAAATAGAGTAGCTACAATAGAGAATCTACTATAGTAACTAAGTTTGAAAGATTACTTTCCCACTAGTTTAATAAGGGAATGGACCTCATAAGGTCAAGCTTTAGGTTGATCAATAAGGAAAGGATAATTACGTAAGGTGCAAAAGTAAGTGGTTGAAAACAGATCTGACAGAGGTGATTATATGTCCCAATGCAGATCATCCCTTCAGTAAATAGATGATCAAAGTCTTACATGAACGTGATCATCATGTCCGAATATAACGCCCCTTGTCAAACAAAATTCTGGGTGCAGGGTGCTAGACGGCATTATAAAGGCAGATTAAGGCTAGATGAATGATGTATAGGAGAATCAACACAATTTGTGAAATGCCAGATAAATGACTTGTTTGGGGCCCTTATTTAGGTTTAAAGATGCAGTTAAGAAGGGGACAAACACTAAAGGTGCTATGAATGTAAATAGTTGCCTGCATGCAAGCTGTCCACATTGATATCACTGAATGATACTACCAAAATTTCTGGATTTCTTTAGAGGAATCGAGGGATTCTCCAGATGCATATTCTAAATCAGGCCTCCACCTGGTTAGGCAAAACAAGAAATTCACTCAGCTGTAGGGAACCTGAATGTGGACAATATTATGAGATTTGGTCGGAAAGAGGTCTGACTTGGAAACTTACTATGGGAGCAGATGCTCCTTGGCAAATAGGTGCACTGAATCATTGAATATGTTGGTGAAGAGAGTCAATTAGAGATACGGTTTGAAGACTGTGATGCTCGAAATAGCTAACATGATTAACCAAGGTCTATTGGTATCAATCCATGCCTCTGATTTTGGATCCCTTTTTTTTTTTAAAAAAGTTTTTTTGAATTTTTGGGGGAAAAAAAATTTTAAAATTTCCCCCCCCTTTTTTAATTTTTAAAAATAAATTTAAATGAAAAAAATAATAAGTGGTTCATTGAAATTTTTATTAAAATTTGAAAGGTTTTTTTATGGATCGATATTAATATTTATTACAATATAAAGTTTTTTTAAATCAAATTTTTTTTTTGGGTCTGAAGGATTTTACTTTTCAAATAATTATCCTTTTTTCGTTTTTTAGTTTAGAAGATTCTTAAATTAAACTTTAATAAAATGGGAAATGAACTTTTAAGCCGATTAGGCCGAAATATTTTAATAAACATTTTAAAAAATATATTTTATAAGGATATTATTTAAATTATTAGTGTAAAATAAATTTAATTAAAAAGATGGATAAAAATTTTAAATTACATACAAATTTTTTTAAAATCATTATAAAATTAATTTTTATATTAATTAAAACTTTTTCTAAATAGTATTTTTTTTTAATTTAGTAAAGTATTAAAATTTTAATTTCTCTATTTTTTGATATATGTTTGTATATTCAAAATCATTTATGTAAGTCTATTTATTTGTTCACATTAATTGATATAATGTGATAACAAAGTTGTTTTAAATTTTATTTGTTTTATTTTTAATTATTATTTTTTTCTTATTATTTTAAACATATATTTTAATTTTAAAATTATAAATTTAGTTTTTCTAAAAAAACATATATATATATATATTTTATATATATAATAATATATTAATTAATAAAAATTTAAAAACCCCTAGGTGCCCAATTATTAAAGCGGTAATAGATTATTTTTGAAAAGGAAAAATTTTATGATTTATAATAAAATTAATATCTATTTTTTTACAAATTTTCAAATCCTTTTAAAAAAAATTGCTCCTCCCAATAAATTAAACATTTCCCAAATCGTTTATTTTAAACTCTCAACCAGAAAATTCGCACATTTACTTTTAATAAACAATTTTGGGTAAACAAGAAAAAAACACCTGCTTCTTTAAAAATCAAAAATCGGTTCAAACCTTGGAGTATTTCCTAGTTCCCCAATCTATCCTTTTTTTTCCAAATATTTTTTTTCAAACCTAAAAAAAATAAATTTTTTTTCAAATTTAATTATAATTTAGTGTAGAAATTAAATTTATTTCTAAAATTAGTAAAATTCTAAAAACCCCTTTTTTTTAATTTTTGATTTTTTTCCTGTTTTTCTTTTTTCTATTTCTTAAAAATTCTTTTCCTTTTCTATTTTCTTGAATCCAATTCCCTTTTTTTATTCTTAAATTCTTCTGACTCCCTACAATCAGGAGAAATTAAAATTTTTTTTAATAAAATTTTTTAGGGAAATTTTAAAAAAAAAATTTAAAAAAAAAAAAAAAAATTTAAAAAGGGAAAAACGAAAGGAATTTTCAAATTTGCTGGGAAAGTAAAATTTGGAAAGGAATTCGGGCGAAAAATATTAAGATTCCGGTGTCTTTCCATATAATAGGAAAAAATATTCTTATGGTTAATACTAACTCAGATTTTTCTTATATTTAAACACTTTCCAATTTTTTAAGTCCCGAAAATTGCTCCTATGAAAAAATTGGGGTTTTTAAAAAAAGATTAAAACCCCCCTTTGATCAACTCTTTCAACTTCGTGGGAACACATTGTTACCCCAAATCTTCGTTTACTTCTCCTGAAATATTTTTCCAAAGGAAAAAATTTTTTGCACTCATTTAATTTAAAAATTGTTATAAATTTATTATTCTGGAGAAATATAATTTCATTCCAATCTTCTTTTTTATTGATTTAACCGATTATCAATTTAATTTTTTCTTCAAAATTTTCCTTCTCGTTTTTTCGTGTTGCTCTGAATTTTAATTAAGTCCTCGTGTCAACCAGTCAAGCACCAAAACCCGGTTTCGGGGGTTTTAAAATCTTGTGAAATTCTTTTATTTTTTGTGTTTTTTAATTTTTTAATTAAAAACTCCTTCATCTATGGTTTGTTTGATTTTTTGTGTGTTTTTTTGTTAAACACCGAAACAAAATTTTATTATTTTAATAAAAAAAAATTTTTTATATATTTGTAATGGTGTTGGTTTTTGAAAAATTTTAAAAAAAAACCCAAAAACACACCACCAAAACACAAAAAAAAAAAAAAAAAAAAACATTTAAAACCGGGGGGCCAGGTTTTAACACACAAGCCTCCCCCAACCCCATTTATAAAATTTTTATCAAATCATGATTTCTAAGAATAAAAAAATTAATTTCCACAAAAAAATATTATAATTAAAATTTAAAGGGGGGTGTATGTTTGGGTTTTTAAAAATAATACATTAACCCAAAACATAACTATTAAAAAATGTTATAATAATTTATTTTATATTTATAAATTATTTATATTAAATAATATATATATAATATATCATATATATATACATAATATATATATATTATATCATATAATTTATTAATTAAATATAATATATACCTAATATAAAATTATATTATAAAATATAAATACAATTATCTATATACATATATTATAATATATATATAATTTTATATTAATATGTATATGTATTATTATATTATAATATATTAAAAAAATAAAAAAAAAAAAAAAAATCAAAAACCCCAAAAAACAAAAAAAAAACCCCCCAAAAAAACCCCCCCAAAAAAAAAAAAAAATTTTAAAAAAAAAAAACAAAAAAAAAATCAGTGATTCCAAAGACTCAGAGAGGATAGCAATATTGTCAGCAAAGTCAAGGTCTTTGAACTTGATATTGCCCAGTTGCTCCACACTTACTTGGATAGCTCTGTCCATTATCCAGTCCATGCAAGGTGTTGAAAAGTATTGCGTGCATAGGACACAGCCTGCCTCACCCTGAATTAAGAGGGAAGAGTTCGACAGGCCCCCACCCACTTACAAGCCACTTTCAGTACTGGTACACAGGCTTGCTATTAGGTCAGTTAATCCATGTCGGAAGTCTCCAATATATTTCCATGCACTGAGTCAAATGACTTCTTGGGTTCGATGTAGTGCTGAAGCAACTCTGAACCAAAACTCATGACGTGATTCCAACAATTACTTAAAGACTAGGATACGTCTGGACGTGAATAATCCGGGCAAGTTGTGACTTGAAGGACGTTATCCAGATGGCTCTGGCTATTGCGGTGCTGCCCCAGTAGGGGGTCGTGGATCGTTTCAGGAAAGGAATGTGGGCGGAAAACCTGCCTGTATGTGAGCAGTGTATGCAACGCGTTCTAGTTGCTACTGTCCCAACGATCCCTTTCCCCTTCCATGAGAGGGATGACCACGCCCCTCAACAGGTCAGGGGAATGGTACCAGGACTGCCAGATGGCATAAAGACTGCATGCACGCCCCGTGCAACAGGTTCACCCCCAGTCTTTAGCAGTTCAGGCAGGGATATCACATATACCTGCAGCTTTCCCACTCTTCAGCTTAGAAATAGACCATCCTAACTCAGTTAGGTTAGGAAGTTCCGCGCTTGAAAGGTGCGGTCTGACACAGGTTATTGTGATATCACTTGCATCCAGAATAACTGTGGAGGGTTTAGCTGGTTACAGCTGCTAAAAAATACTCAGCCAATGTTCACGAACCACAACATGATCTCAGATGGTCTGTCCATACACTGAGTGGACTGCAGTCATCTGCACGTAGGACTTACCAATTCAGTTTTCTCAGGCTTAGTAGGCAGGGGGAAGTCCTTACCAAGAAATGGCCTAAACCTCCTCAGCAAAGTCCTGATGAATTGTTCCTTCTCCCCTCTCATGCAGTGTCGATCCTGTGCACCAAGAAACAACGCAAGTCCTGATTGTCTTTCAGCCGAGCTCAGTCGGCCTCCACTGTCTTCGGAGCTGATGAAACTCTGTTGTCCTGGGTGTTTGCCAATGGACTCCTGGGAGGTTGTTTCGAGTGTTTCGTGCTTGAAAGACTGCCACCCAAAATAAATGGGTCCGGTCAGATTTTCAAGTTCTGTGAATTGATCAGAGACGCCACACTCATACCCCTCAGTCTGTCCAATTGAAAATACGAGTGGCACTGGATGGGGCACGAGAAGTTTTGAAGTGGACCTGTAGGGAGCCACTACCAGCTATGGCATTGCCACAGAAATCGGTACTCTGTAAATCTGCAATTCTGAAGGATCCTCTAGCGAGTGCTGACCAAAATGTGGTCGATTCCTTGGCACATACCCGTATTGTTATACCATGGCCACGATGTGGGTTGGAGCAGATACCAGATGCAGTAATCATCAATCTCTGGACTGGTAAAGTCTCAAAGAAGGAGGCTGTTTTCCGTTGTGATATCAGCTTCCGAGCCATGGGGATACCAGATCTCTTGTAGCCACATCGATCATAGCCGGATACTACATTGAAGCCGCCTAGGACAATGCAAATGTTATCGCCGGGGATCAATTGTATCTACCACAGATGTGAGTTCGGCAGAGAAATTCTTCACATCGAGTTTGCAAACATCTGTAGAGGCTACACAGCAATAAGAGTAGTGGACATCAAGCAGCAGAAGAGGAAGGACTCCCTCTCTTCTCTCCCTGTGCGGGTAATCGGTCCTTACTGGACGATTCAGAGCGAAGGGAGGACCATACGGCAAAGGCGCTCGACGGGGCGCAGCACTTGGCGCCAAGCCAGATAAAGCCAAGAGACCCTATGAACCTCTCGGTCGTGAGCTTTGCTGAGCGGATTAAGAGATGTACCGCGCCTGTCCCATACCAGTTTCGGGCCTCGGATCTAGCGTTATTGTGGACGGCGAACGCGCCCACCCTTGTTGCTGCCACCATGTATGTGCTTGCATGTAGCATCCGGCCCTCCTAGACTACTCTTTCTGTACGAATTTTCGGCTTACGATTGACTGTGCACACGTTCTGGTTGAACTGGAACCCATCTTCGGGCGCGGTGCCGGACGTGGGCAGACTTTACCTCCTGCAGGGGAGGGGTGCCTGGGGCGGCCTTAGAGGGCCTGCCTTACAGGGGCATAGAGTTGCCATTCATTTGTAGGGACTGGTTGACAGGACCATCGATGACTGCCACTCTCTTTTCGAAATAGGAACAATAGGTAGTAGGATACATCTCACTTTGTCGGCCCTCAGCACGGGCGTCTAAATAGCGCCGCTAGGACAGAACACTAACTTCCCGTCCTGGATAGGAAGTGCCTGGATAAAAGTTCGCTTCTCTCCCTCACTGTATGAAATAGTCGTGGTTGGTGTTTCAGAGGGATGAAGGAACTCACTGGAACAGATGCAGGACCCCCCCTCTTTTTCACTGGTGAAACAGCCTTTGGGTTCTTACGTTTCAGAGAGAAGAGGGACTCACTTTTTAAAAAAGCCGTCCTGCCATAGGAACGCCTGGAAACAAAGTTAGCTTCTCTCCCTCACTGTGATGAAATAGTCTGGGTGGCTGTTTCAGAGGATGAAGGAACTTACTGGAACAGGTGCAGGACCCCCCCTCTTATTCACTGAGGCAACGGCCTTTGGGTGTTTTTAGAGAGAAGAGGGATTCACTTTGAAAAAGGTACAGGTCCTCTCTGAGGGTGAGAGGAACTGCCTGGAAAAGTGAAGAGCTCCCCTCCTCACGGAGGGAGGAGCAAAAGTAGTTTACCAACAAGATTTGTCCTATGTTGGAAGCATTCCCCTCTATCTCCCCCCAGCAGTTCACACCTACCCACGTGTTTGCCGTACATGCAGCCTTGTGCGCGGGAGAGGGGAGTCCGGGAAGGATGAGCGATTGCTGGAATGAGTACGCCCTGCAGCTAGCAACACGCTCCTGGATTCTCTATTCGGCAAGACAGGTGGCTGATCCAGGCTTGTCAGGTCAACAGCTGGTCTCCCTTGGGAGGCTAGGGCAAGCAGTCATGCTGCCATGAGTACTCACACTGGTCCGTAAAGTGACGCTACACAGATAATTGGCTGCGTATATCACTCCCACCCTTGCTATTAGACAACGGCTCTCACATCAGCTTCCCCTTGTTGGACTCCGTGGTGGGTGTGGCGGAGTGGATGAAGCACTGTCCAATTACATGGAAAATCAAACAACAAAAACCTCCCAAGACAGATGCTCCATGTGAAGGAACGGCAAGGCGGACCATGGCTGCCAAAATGAAGCCATACGTGGCCTCTGGGTGGCAAAAGAAAAACCCCGAGCACAGATGACACTGTCATGCCTGCTGCCAAGATCGGTGGACAAGACAGAAAACCATGTAAAAAATGGTCTGTCCACCAGATGGACTCTTGTGCTGGCCCCTCCAGACCAGCACCCAGGCCAGGAAGGTCTCTGAGTACCCCTCAGACGACCCCATGAACGAATCGGAGCACCAGATGAACAGCCGAAACAGTGGTGCCCCCACAAGCAAAGCCCCAAAGTCGAAAAGGGTGGGCCGAAAAACGACCGAGGCCGGAGAGGACCGAACTATAAGGAGAGTCTGGACCCCCAAGGCGTTTCCCCCAGTTCAAGGTACCTGTCAAACCGAAGGTTCGGACAATGCTTACCAAATGGTCAGAGCATTGGAGACAGGGCCAACGCAAAATCGGTTGTCAATCCGGGTTGCGCAAGATCAGGGACATGATCATATGCCCAAAGATCAAGGTACCTTGGTTTGCTGCAGGAAACAAAGGAGCTAAAAAGATGTTTAGGAGGAAAAGTGAGCCTCTCACCACTGAATCCAAGGAAAAGAGGGTCAAGATGGTACTACATGGGCTTCTCAGTCTTGTATGATGTGGAGGTATCGCATAACACCCAACAAGTTGGGAGGCTTCCTGAATGTCGAAAGGGAAGACTCCACAGGAAGCCTGGTAACCATGAAAGTTTACCCCAAAACTATACCCTTGATCTCGGTAACTGGGGTTACCTACACCTCTCGAACGTACGTGCCTGATCCACTGCATTGTTTTAAGTGCCAGAAGTACGGACACACCAGGCAAGGTGCACAGCCAAGCCTAATTGCGGTGTCTGTAGCAAGCATACAACACCAGGTGTGCATTAAGGCCTACATAGAGCAAAAGAGGGAAACAACAAGCCAAATGTTTCCTACGTGGCCAAGAAGCATCACGCCTGGAGCCTGGTTGCTCTGTCAGGAAAGAGCGGCCTCAAGCGGCAAGAAGTTGCTAAGACAGAGAAACGACAGACTTTGTCCCCCCCCCAAGCACCATGTCTGTGGGGAAGAACAAAAGCGAAAAGGCCTCTGACCTTCTCAGAGGAAGGAAGCCGCTCCCCAGCCGAACCGGGAGATCTTCCGACAAAAAGGAGTTTTTTTCCCAAAATGAAAAAAGTGCAGAAAAACCACAGGAAGAAAGTGTTCTAATAGCACCACAATGTCCTCCCCAAAAGCAGAGACATCCTCCTTGATGAGGGGGACATGCGATCCTGCTGACTGCTGTAGTCACAGAGTGGCAACAGCCTTGCGGAGGCATGAGTGAAGCAGTGGATAAGGCAGTCGAGGTCGCCATGACGGCATTGACCAAGTCTGTTGCAACCCTAAAGGGAAGGGAAGCTGAAAAGGGCCAAAACAACTCCATCTTCCCTCCACCCCAGGATGAGACACCCCTCCCCACTCCAACCAGGCCATGCCTCACAGGCAGAGGCTCTAGCAAAGCTGATTCAGTGCCAGAAAACCGAATCAGAACAAGCTGACCCTGCCCAGGCAAGGCAGCCAAAACCATGCACCAGAAACAGCTGGCCAGAGAAAGCCCAACACACACAAGTCAGAAGATACCAAAGGCTCTCCACCCCCAGTGGAATCTAGGGATAGCCATCGACAAGCCAAAGAAGCACTAAGCAGTGAGGAACTTTTTCGCCAATGGAGTTATCAGACTCCAAAACTAGTCAATCCGAATACGACGATGTCTCTGATGTAACATCATCTAGTAAATCATTGGTACGCAATCTAGGATTCCTGCAAGTGGAAACATCTATGGATTCTCCACAAGGGAGTGCCATCCTCAATGCAATAGTGTGATCAAGGAGCATTGACAGCGTCATGCTAGCCAGGAGGACATAACAGTGGAACCTGTTCGCTTTCTCCGGGTATCATGTCTTCATGCTGCCACGTGCTGATGGCAAAGCGAGGCCTGATCACCCTTGTCAGAGCAACAATTCCCTGCTCCGCAATAAGGAAATGCACTACACGTGGAGAGATGTTGAAATCTCTGCCTCGAGATTCACTTGGCCGGGGTGGCCCTGAAATTGTACAATGTGTACAGTCAGCCACACTGTAGTACCTTAGAAGTCAGCCAGGTCTGTGCATATGCAGCACACGACCAAGTGATCATAGAGGGAAGGACTTCAACGCACACCACCCCATCCTGGCTCCCTTGCCGGGACCGGATACGTGGCTTATAACATAGCCAAACATGCTTGCGAGACATTACCTGAGATCGCTCTCCTCAATACCCAGGAGCAACGCCATGTCAGGAGGAGGGTCCTAGACCCTCAACCTGGCCACTGCGACTCTGGTGGAGAGGAGGGCATGGCGTGCCGATGAGATCTTCACTAGTGACATACGCACTATAACCACCTCATGGATAGGCACAGCCGAAATGCCCATGACCGAATCCAAGATGGAAAACAGACAAGGCACCAACGGGCAGCGTTCAGAACACCTTGCCTCGCTGTCTGAGAAGCAATGAAACCGCACAAAAGTGAAAAGTGGAAGTGCTACAAGCAGACTTGTAAATGTATTGATGAGGCAGCCTCACTGACCCTATCAAAAAACTCTGCGTGGGTCGGATCAAAGAGCCTGTACTTAATGACGAAGATTAGGGAAGGTCAAACACACGATAAATATGTGCCAAAACCATTTCCGAAGGCAAAGAAACCCCCGCACCTACCCTCTAAGGGACGGCTGTCAGGGATGCAAAGTGGCAGGAAAAGTGGCTGGGAATGGTGTGAGCCTTCGATCACCATAACATCCTCTCAGAGCTAGGCAATGGGTCAAGTGAGCTACAGCCACTCAGCCCCGAGATGCACCCACCCTAACACCCAGTCAGAGGCCAACAGACTGGCACATGGAATTCTCTGCGAGAATAATAGAAACAGCCGCCAGCCGAACTGAGGGCAAGACAAGACCGCCTACAACCAGACAGACATCCTTATATCCGAGAAAGGGCAGCCAAACTCGATAACTCAGACATTATCTTTTCTCTGAGGGAAAACTAGGCAATGCATATAAAGCCAGTTGTAACACAGCCCCGGCTCTTGATGGGATCTCTTTACCCTAGCATTTCTCACCTGGGACTAGTAGGTGAGCTTGCATTCCTGCAACTCATCACAAAGTCCAGGGAAATTGCCACTCTACCCCAAGAGTTGGAAGAGGGCTACCATATTTCCCATCCCTAAAACCAAAGTAGCCGGGGAGTACCGCCACATCTCTCTCTCAGCTGGTCTGGGCAAGACGGCCGAGAAGGATGTACTGAAACGACTCGATGGAAAATGGGGACCCCACCCATGAACAACCTCACGTGTTTCACCAGGGGCATGAGCCACTAGCACACAGAATAGTCCACGCTCTTGAGCACATTAAGCACGGGCACATCTGTGGTAGTATTCTTTGACCTGGAGAAGGCTTTTGAATTTGCAAGTCCTCTGGCCATTCAGGAGAGCTGATCCAAAAAAGGAAATCAGAGGTAAGCGTAGGGTTTGTGGGCAAGCTGCCTGGCACTCACCCTTGCTACAGGAGTGACGATATTCCTCAGTTGCAAATTATAGGGCATGAAATGGCATGAGGGAAAGCCGGGCAAAATTAACCCCAAGTTCTGCAGGAGTAAAGAGAGCCAGTATCCATCTTTGACTGCTTTTATTTTCTTGTTATACGGTGCACAGAATCACGGGCCGAGTCATATAATCAAAACACAGGGTTTACACACAGTGAACACATAAAAAAACAACAAAATCATAAAGTACAATAATCGTCCCTCAGCCCACACTCACACCCTTTTTACGACCGCGGTTACCCGCCAATGCCTGCCCTGGGGCAACTCACACCCCTACTCGGCGAAGCGGGTTGCCACTATCTCAGTAGTGAAAAGGGGTTGGGGTGTGGACCGCGGAGATCTCTCTAACCCCAAGATCAAGGGCACGTTCTACTGAGAGGTGGTGCCTGCGTTTAAAAAAGATGCAAGGGCGTACGCTGGGCGTCTAATAAGGTCATTAAAAAAGGAAGCGACCACCAAATGGCAAACATGGCCATCACCCATTCCCATACTGAATCCGGGTGCTTCTTGGTATTGAGAATATGTCACACTAAAAGCGCTGGCTTGGATAGGGGACTACTTTAGGAATAGAACAGCCAAGTCAAAATCCAAGGGAACCTATCAAGCACATGCCACTAGAGAATTGCACAGAGTGCCCCGTGATTATTGTACTCAAGAGCGTGGCTATTGCTGTGCGCTGTGCTCATCGTGGGGGTACCAATTTTCCATCCAGGGGACTTGTTTGAGAGTGCAGGAATGCAACGCTCACATACTCAGTCCAGTGAGAAATGATGGGGTACGATGATCCATCAGAGCCGGGCTGTGTTTACAACTGGCTTTATAGCATTTCTTCAGTTCCCTCAGAGTTAGCGGGTTAGCTGCCCTTTCTCGATATGAGCAACTAAGTCTGTCCTGGTTGTAGGCCGTTCTTGTCTTGCCTCAGTTGGCTGGCAGGCTGTTGCTACTTATTCTCGCAGAGTAGGAATCATTTGTGCCAGTTGTTGGCCTGCTGACTGGGGTATGGGTGTGGCATACTAGGGGCTGAGTGGCTGTAGCTCGCTTGACCCATTGCCATAGTTCTGAGAGGATGTTATGGTGATCGAAGGACTCACCCATTCCAGCCCACTTTTCCTGCCCTGACCATCTGCTGCATCCCTTAGGAGGTTTTAGGTTGTCGGGTTCTTGCTCGGAAATGGTTTTCGGAATATCCGTGTGGTTGCCTCCCTAATCTCGTCATTGAAGTACCAGGCGTCTTTGTGACTCCTGGACCCACGCCGAGTTTGGAAGGTCAGTCTGAGGCTTGCCTCACAATAGCATTACAAGTCTGGCTTGTTAGCGCTTCCTTCCTTTTCACTCGTGTGGTTTCATTGGTTCTCAGACAGGGGCCAAGGTGTTTCTGAAATGCCTGCCAGTTGTCTTGTCTTTTTTCCATCTTGGATTTGGTCTGGCATATCGGCGGGCCACTATCCATGCAGGGTAGTTATAGTGCTGTAATGAGTCACTAGTGAAGATCTCTCGACACACAGCGGAGATCCTCCCCCCAGATTCGCAGTGGCCAGGTTGAGCGCTAGGACCCCTTTCTGAAATGCGTTGGCTCCTGGGTATGACGGAGGCGTATTCTCGGGAAGTCTCAAGCCCATTGGCTATGTGATAGTCAGGCCGCATCCAGCGTCCCTGCAGGAAGCCAGGATGGGGTAGTGTGCATTGAAGTCTCCCCTCTGATCACTGGTCGGTACTGCAGAAGCTAGAATCTGGCTGATGTCTAAGGTTACTACAGTGTGGCTGGCTGTACACATTGATACAATATAGGGGGGGGCCCCCCCGGCCAAGTGAGTCTCGACGGCAAGAGATTCAACATCTTCTCCACAGTGCAGCATGGCTATGCGGAGCAGGGAATGTGTCTGCCAAGGGGATCAGGCCTCGCTTGCCATCAGCACCGGCGGCAGCATGAAGACAGGAGAACGCGAACAAGGTTCCACTGTAATGTCTCCTGGAGCATGACAATGTCAACGCTCCGTGATCACACTATATTGCGTGGAGGATGGCACTCCTTGTGGAGAAGCCATAGATTTCCACTGCAGAATGCTTAGATGGTACCATATGTTACTCGATGATAGTACATCGAGACATCATTATTCGGAATTTTGACTAGTTTCAGAGTCTGGACAAGTCCTCCTGATTGAGGGGTCTCTTCGGCTGAGACTTGTCGGGCTATCCGGGTCCACTGGGGCGTGGAGAAGCTTTGGTAGCTCTGAATTTTGTGTGTTTGCGGCTTTTTCTCGGGCCAGGCGTTTCTGTGCATTGTTCTTTGCTGGCCTTGCCTGGGCACAGGGTTCAGCTTGTTCTGATTCGGTTTCTGGCACTGAATCAGCTTGGCTAGGCTCTGCCTGTGATGGGCATGGCCTGGGTTGGAGTGGCGGGGAGGGAGTCTCGTACTGGGGGTGAGGGAGAGGATTGGAGCTTGTTTTGGGCCCTTTTCAGCGTCCCTTCCCTTTTAGGGCTGCCAACAGACTTTTGGTGCGCAATGCTCTTTTTTTTGTTCTGTTTAGATTGGCGACCTCGAACTGCCTTATCCACCTCTTCAACTCATCCTTCC
Source organism: Penaeus monodon (assembly GCF_015228065.2). NCBI lineage: Eukaryota > Metazoa > Arthropoda > Malacostraca > Decapoda > Penaeidae > Penaeus > Penaeus monodon. The sequence goes on from NW_023660973.1 coordinate 31,407, forward strand.
AAGCTGTTGCACTGCTGTGACTACAGCAGTCAGTAGGATCGAACAGTCCCCCTCAGCGAGGAGGATGTCTTCTGCTTTTGGGTGGATGAGGATGTTGTAGAGTTTGCTGTTAAGACTTTTACTTCCTCGTTGTTTGTCTGCACTTTTTTTCCGTAATTCTGGCACTTGAAACAAGCAGTGGATCAGGCACGTACATTCGAAGGTTGTAGGTACCCCCGTTACCGAGATCAAGGTTGGGGTACCTTTCATGGTCACCAGTGGACTTGCCTGGTTGGAGTCTTCCTTTCGACATTCGGGAAACCTCCACAACCTGCGGGTGTGATGCAATCACTCCACATCATACAAGACTGAGAAGCCAAGTAGTACCATCTTGACCCGCTTTTCCTCGGGACTTCAGTGGTGAGAGGCTCACTTTTCTCCCATCTTTTAGCCTCTTTGTTTCCTGCAGAAAAACAAAGGGTAGCTTGATCTGTTGGGCATGATGGATCATGCCTGATCGCGCGCAACCAGTATTTCGACAACGGATTTTTTGCGTTGGCTCTCAATGCCTGACCATTGGTAGCATTGTCGAAGCCTTTGGGTTGACAGGTACCTTGAACTGGGGGAAACGCCCTGGGGTTCCAGGACTCCCGATTCGGTCAAGGAAGGTCGTCTGAGGGGTATTCAGAGGACCCTCCTGGCCGGGATTGCTGGCTTGGAAGGGGCCAGCACGGAGAGTCCCATCTGTTGGACAATTGGTGGACAGACATATTTTTACATGGTTTTTCTGTCTTGTCACCATATTGCAGGAAGGCATGATAGGTGTCATCCTGTGCTCGAGGTTTCTTTTGCCACCTGGAGGCACGTATGGCTTCAGGTGGCAGCCCTGGTCGGGCTTGCACGGGTTTCAACATTGATCTGTCTGAGGGTTTTTTTAGTTTTAGTTTCCATGTAATCGAGACAGGCTTCATCCACTCACGCCCCCACCCACCACGGAGTCCAACAAGGGACGCTGAGTGTGAGAGCCAATGTTCTAATAGCAAGGGTGGGTGAGTGGATATACGCAGCCAATTAGCCGTTGCAGCGGCATCACGGACCAGTTTGGGTACCAACGGCGGCATGCCTGCTGACCCTAGCCTCCCGGGGAGGACCAGCCGCTTGAACTGACCACGGACACAATCAGGCCGCTGTCTTGCGGAATAGAGGACCAAAGAGGCGTGTTGCTAGCCACAGGGCGTTACCATTCATGGAATCGCTCAACCTCCAGGACTCCCGTCTCCAGCGCACAAGGCTGCCACGCACAGCAAACGCGTGGGTAGTCGTGAACCTTGGGGGGAACCACGAGGGATGCCCTTCACCTACAGGACATCATGTTGGGAACACTTTGCTCATCCTCGTGAGGGAGGGTGCAGCTCTTTAACGTTTTCAGGCAGTTCCTCTCCATCTCAGAGAGGACCTGTACCTTTTTCAAAGTGAATCCCTCTCTCCTTGAAACACCAAAGCTGTTTCACCTCAGTGAGAGGAAGAGGGGGGTCCTGCACCTGTTCCACACGTCAGTTCCTCATCCCTCCTGAAACAGCCAACCACAGACTATTTCATCACAGTGAGGGAGAGAAGCTAAACCTTTTCCAGGCAGTTCTATGTCAGGAGCTTTTTAAAGTGAATCCCTCTTTTCTGTGAAACACCAAAGCGTGTCACCTCAGTGAGAAAAGAGGGGGAGTCCTTGCCCCTGTCCAGTAAGTTCCTTCATACCTCTGAACAAGCCAACACAGGACTGTTTCATTCCACAGGAGGAGAGAATGATAACTTTTTCCAGGGCGCGCGTTCATATGGAGGACGGGTTTTAAAGCGAGTCCCTCGTCTTCTCTGAAACACTCAAAAGGCTATTTCACCTTCAGTTAGAGAAGAGGGGTCCTGTACCTGTTCCAGAGAGTTTCTTCATCCCTCTAGAAACAGCCAAACCACAGACGATTTCATCACAGTAGGGAGAGAAGCTAACTTTTAATCCAAGGCACTTCCTATCACATTCGTGGAGTTAGTGTGCTGTCTAAGCGGAGCTATTACAACATGAAATCAGGCAGAGTGAGGGGCATCTACCTGCCACCAGACACATTCTCCCCTTGGCGGGAGGTAAAGGTATCGCCCACGTCGAGCCGCGCGCCCAAAGATGGGGTCCCGGTCACCAGAAAGGTGTGCACACAGTTAACCAAATGCGAAAATTCGTTATCGGAAGAGTAGGCTAGGCGGGAACGAAGCTAAATGAAGCACATCGCCGTCCGATAACGCGTAAGAGCCGAGGCCGCAATGCATGGGACTGGGCGAGGACATACTCTTTATCCGCCCAGCAAAAGTCGCACGACCGAGAGGTCATAGTGGCTCTCTATGGCATTATACTGCTTGGCGCCATCCTCGTGCGCCTTTTCCGGTACGCGTCCTCCCTTTGCCCCTCTGAATCGTCAAGTAATGACGATTCACGCAGGAGAGAGGAGAGGAGAGTCCTTTTTTTCAGATGCTGATATCCACTCAAGGTCCAGACTCTTTTCTCTCTTATTAAATCATCTTTTCGATCTCCCCCTTATCCTTCCCTCTCCATCTTCTTCTCCCCCGAGTAACGGGTCTTTCTTTTTAACTTTGCTTGCCTGTAATTTCGGCAGTCGACCTCCCACTGTCGCCGCGCGACGTGCCTCCCTGGATACAGTAACTGTTCAAGTGCTTTCTGTGACTAAATATAGTGACTAGTGTGTGGTGCAGTGATTGTGACTATGTGTTATTAAAGTGTCGTCAGACTGTGTGCAGTGAGTTCGGGTAGTTAAAGTGCAGTGACTTGCGTTATGTAAAACTATTGCTCCGTGCCCGTTTTTATAAACCTGTTTGTGTAACAGTGTGTAGGACGTGCTATCACCACTGCATGAATAAAGGCTTATCAAGTTTGCCGTGCCTTTGTACTTCCCTAGTCTGATCCTTCCCGGAGAAAAAAAAAAAAAAAAAACCTGACAATAACATGTATATGTATGTGTATGTATATATGTATATGTATATATTATATATATATATATATATATATATATTATATATATATAATATTATATATATATATATATATATATATATATATAATATATATATATATATATAGATATATATATATATACACCCTCACACACATAATACATCATATATATATATATTATATATATAAATACAGATACATATACATATATACATATAAATATATACACATATACATGTATATGTATGTATATATATTTTGTATATTATACTAGTTACTATATACTATAGTTATATATACATAGAGTTATATCTACACATATTCATACACACCACACACAACATATTATACAAACACATATTGCAACATATGTACGTATGTCTGATGATACGATAGAGAATTGCGAAGATCTAGCTTCGCCCGGGCCTTCCATATATGGCACGTATCCAGTTTCTTTTCTGACACTCGGGCTTACCGTGGCGGAGGGGATGTGACAGCAGGCGTTCTGAGCCATGGTGTAAAGCATACCGCATAATCTCTTACCACCAGGCGGCTGTTGTGGCGGACCCTGTCTAAGGGTATGTGTGTGCTCACAATTCTCTAAGTAAGTACGAGTGTGAGCGTTCGGCTCGCGCAATGCATGCAACACCTCTATTCACCATGATTTTGCCATGCACAGTGAAAACTGTGCATGGTACCTCTGTTGATATTTCAGAGAGTGCCGTGGCTCATAGCCTGTGGCGTCTGAGTACCAGCTGTCCGAGGGGGAGGATCTCGTTTCTCTCTGTGAAAAACAGCTGAGGAGGAAGGAACGAGCGGCCGCAGTACACTTCTCTTTAGTAATTTTTCGGCTGGTTGTATGATCATGGGATTTGGGAGCATAACCCCTGCAATATGGCTAGTGTCAGCAAGCTCATTCCTCGATCCAATGTGGACTGGTGACCCAAGTTTCGTTTACATGCATTATTCTTCTACCCTGAGCAAGAATCCATTGTGAGATAGTAGTCAGACGGGAGATGTTGTCTTTGGTCGTGAGCGCTGCTGAAGACAGTCGATGGTGCCCTGGAGTCTGTATGTATGACCATGTGTCATGCCCTCAGGGACGCATGGGTAGGGATCCAATGATTGCAACTTGCCTCTGCCTATAGTGAGGAGGCGTTCTTGTCTGTTACCCCTCATGGATTTTGGGCATCCTTGCTGCAAAAACGGTGCCTGCGTGTGACTCGATTCATACGTGAAGTAGGTTTCTACTAGAGTGATGGTTGAATTGACCCTCCAGCTTCTGCTTGTAGACTAGTCGTGGGTATTGACTCTTTTTCATGACAGGTCATGATGGAAAAACTCTATCAAGGTTTGTGCTCAAGCGGGGCTTCGACAAAGTTATGGTGGAGGAAAGTCCATGCCATTAGCAGGAAGTTTTTCTTTGACTGATGGCGTATTAACATCTTGGCTGTGTGAGTACAAGCAGGAGTTGTTGACAAAGAGCTGTTGTCTTGTTCTAGGTGTCGTATGACTATTTTTGTCTTAGGCTTGTGTTCCTGGAGCCTTTGATGACCATTTGGCAGGAATTGGCTGCCATTAGATCGATCGTGAGTCATGGGGAGACGGTTTGCCTCCATGAGGAGGTTTTTGAGGACCTTCGTCCACCTGGGGCACTCAGAATGATCCTTGGTCTCCATTTTTCTTCTTTATGCAAATCAGAGCAACTGAAGCATAGTCCACAATGGGCCAGACAGCATGTACATAGAATGATCTTAGTACTTGGTCTTGGCTCGTAGTGCCTCCCACCATTGCTCACATGACAGGACAGTCTTGTTTGTTGGTGAACCAGGTGTGGACTCCTTCTGGAAGGAGAGGGGCCCGGTCGTGTTCTTATCCCAAGGTATTGGAAGTCTTGAAGCCATTCCAAGTCCATTTCCCGGATTTCCAGAATAGTGCCCTGAACTTTATGTCTCAGTGCCATGGCTTTGGATTGCTGCAGAGATCTTTAGTTATGTCTTACAACACTTTTCAGACACGAAGGTCCCAGACAACACTGGCATTATTAGGCAGTATGTCCAGTGGAGATGATAGCAAGATCATCTGCATAGGAGATGATCTTGCCACCCCACTGGGAAGTTTATGCTGAGGGATGTAGGACATTAATGTGTTAAATAGGAACTAGACTGAGCACCCTACCCTTGTGGCATTCCATTTTCTAGTGCATGTGCCTGGATAGTGACTTACTCTGATTCTATTCTGGGGTTGGTACTGCCCTGGCTCCTTTGGTTTGGGGATCGGGGAACTATGGTAGCCTCTTCCAACTCTGGGGTCGAGTGGATGTTTCCCAGGGAGGGGGGGGGAGGGCACTTGTTGATGAGTTGCATAGAGGCAAGGTCATCTGCTAGCCCAGGTGGGAAATGATGGGGTACAAGATCCATCAGAGCCCCGGGCTGTGCTAGGAACAGGTTTTATAGCATTTCTTAGTTCCCTCAGAGAAAAGATAAGTCTGAGTTCATCGGGTTTGGCTGCCCTTGCTCTGATATAAAAAAGTCTGCCTGGTTGTAGCGTTCTTGTCTTGCCCTCAGTTCAGCTGGCCAGACTGTTGCTTACTTGGTTCTCGCAGAGAACTCAGTAGCCCGCCAGTCTGTCCGTCTCTGACTGTGGGTCATGGTGTGTGCACCTCGGGGGTGCAGCGGCTGGTAGCTCGCCTGACCCGGCCATAACTCTGAGAGGGTGGTTGGGTGGTCGAAGGACTCACACCATTCCAGCCACTTTTCCTGCCTGACTCTGATGGCATTTAACCTTCGGCATCCCTGACAAGCTCCCTTAGGAGGGTTAGGTTGTCAGGGGTTCTTTGCCTCGGAATTGTATTTCGGCACATGTTTACTCTGTGGTTGACCTCCCTAAGCTCGTCGGTAAAGTACAGGCGTCTTTGTGATTCCTGGATTCAGGCCGAGTTTTAGGTATCTATGGCAGTGAGGGCTGCTTGATTAATTGCATTTACAAGTCCACTTTGTGGGGGTTCATTGCTTCCAGACCAGTGGGCCAAGGCGTCTGAAAGCGCCAATTGGCCTGTCTGTTTTCCATCTTGGATCAGTCGTGGCATTTCAACTGGGTTCAGCATTCCATGGAGGGTAGTTATAGTGCTGTAATGCGTCACTTGTGACAACGCACCAGTTAATCCTCTCACCACCTTTTCTTCCGAGTCGCAGTGGCCAGGGTGAGGTTAGGATCCTCTCTGACATGGTTCGGCTCTTGTGGTAATGAGGAGGAGTGGATCTCAGGAAATGTCCTTAAGCACGTGGCTATGTGATAGCCAGCCGCTTCGGTCCCCAGCAGGGAGCCAGGAGGATGGGGTGGTGTGTATTGAAGTTTATCCCCCCTATGATTCACTCGGTCGTGTGCTGCAGAGTACAAACCTGCGCTGATGTCTAAGCTCCACAGCTTGGCTGGTGTATACACTGTAGAGTTTGATGGGCCACCCGGGGAGCAGGTGATTCTCAGATGGCAAGATATTCAATATCGTCTCCATAGTGCTATGCATCGGCTATAATGCGGGCAGGGGATTGTACTCTGAAAGGTGTCAAGCCTATCTTGTCATAAATGTGTGGCAGCCATGAAGACATGATAGCCTGAGAAGCGAAAACACGGTCCTAACGTAATGTCTCCAGGAGCATGATAATGTCAGCTCCTTGATCGCAATTGCATGGAGATGGCATTCCATGCGGAGGAGCCATCGATGTTCCAATGGTAGTATCTAGAATGTGGTCATGATGTTACTTGCGTCTGACAGTCAAACAATGCCATAAATGTCTTGAGGGTATATCTTTGTCTGTTGTCAGGCTATCCTGGGTCCCCTGCGGGAAATAGGAGAGCCTTTGGCAGCTCTGATTTTGTGGTTGGGCTGTTCTCTCAGGCTTTTTCTGTGTGTTTTTTTCTTTGGTAGCCTTGCCTGGGCAAGGTCAGCATGCTCTGGCTCTGCCTGGCACAGATTCAGCCTGGTCTTGGCTTCTGCCTGTGAGGACATGGCCTGGGTTGGAGTGTGGAGGGGTCTCGTCCTGGGGTGAGGGTGGGGCTTGGTTTCAAGTCTCTCCCGCTTCCTTCCCTTGGGGACTGTGACAGTTTGCGTCATAGACGTCATGGCGACCGTGAATCCTTCTCGGCCTTTTCACTCAACCTCCCCAGGGCTGTTGCTATTACTGTGACTACAGAAGTCAACAGGAGAGTCATACCTCATCATCAAAGAGAAGATAATCATCTCTTGAGGGAGCTTTTTAGTGCTCTTTGACTTTTATTCCTGTGGTTCTTCGCACTTTTTTCATGTTGAGAAACTCTTTTTGTTGGAGATATCTGGTGTCTGCTGGTGGGGCAGCTTCCTTCACGGGGGGCCCTTTTGCATTTGTTCTTTCCCCAGACATAGGTGCAGGGGGGGGGGGGCAGGAAACAAAGTCTAGGTCGTTTTGTGAACTTTATTGTCGCCGAGGGCTGCCGCTTTCCTGACAGAGCAAGCCAGGCTCTAGGTGTGATGCCTCTTGGCCACATTGGGACAATTTGGCTGTGTGTCCCTCTTTTCCTCTTTATATGCCTTGAGGCACACTCGGTGTTGTGTGCCTGCTGCAGATACCACATTTAGGCCTTGCTGTGCAGCTACACGGTGGTGGCCATATTTTGGCACTGAAACACCGAAGTGGATTCAGGCACATATGTTGAGATTGTAGGTGCCCCAGTACCCAGATCACCTGAAAGGGCACTTCATGGTACCAGGGACTTGTCGTGGGTGGGTTTGATGTGATGAAATTCCACATCATATAGACTGAGAAGCCACAAGTAACACCATCTTGACTCTCTTATCCTCGGGATTCGTGGTGAGAGACTACTCTCCGCCCATCTTGCAGCTCCTTGTTTCCTGCAGGAATACTCAGGGTAAGCTTGATCTTTGGGCATGATGTATCATGCCCTCGAAATCTGGCAACCTGGATCGACAGCGGATTTACGGCATCTTCAAATGACCTGCCAGTGGTAGGCATTGTCGAAGCCTTTGGGTTTCGCTGGCACTCTTGAATTGCGGGGAAAGTGCCTAGGGGTCAGACTCTCCCTCACGATAGTCCGTCTCCGGCGTAGGGACGTTTCGCCCGCCCTTTCGGCTTTGGGCTTGCAGTTGGGACAGCAGCTGATTGCTGGTCCGCTTGTGCTCCCAACTCAGTTAGGGAGTCGTCTGAGGGGAACTCAGAGACCTCCCTGGCTTGGCGTGCAGGCCTGGAATGAGGCGCGCACGAGTCCATCTGTTGGAGCAATCTGATGCCAGACAGAAAATATTGCTCTAGATGTTTTCTGTCTGGTCAATCTTGGCAGCAGGTGGGACAGAGTCATGCTGTGCACAGGGTTTTGATTACCACCAGGAGGCACGTATGGCTCAAGGTGGTGCTGGTCTGGGCCTTGCATGGCGTCAACATTGAGTCGTCTGTGTTTTTTTTTTGTTAATTTTTCATGGTTAGGACAGTGCTTCATCTTCAGTGCCCCCACCCACCACGGAGTCCAACAAGGGGATAGCTGAGTGTTAGAGCGGTGTCTAACAGCTACAGGGGTGATGAGAGTATATCCGCATCTAAAGCCACAGTAACGGCACTCATGGACCAGTGTGAGTGCCAATGGTGGCATTGACTGCTTAACCCTCGCCCCCCGAAGGAGACCAGCCGATGTGACCTGACCGGGCCAGGATCAGGCCGACTGTCTTGCTGCATAGAGAACCCAAAAGCGGGTGTTGCTAGCAGCAAGGCGTAATCATTTCACGGCATCGCTCAACCTCCAGGCCTCCCATCTCCCCAGAGCACAAGGCGCCACGCACGGCAAACACGGGCGTAGGGTGGGATGCCCGCCCAAAGGATCTGTAGCGGTATCGTACTGCTGAGGAAACCGATTACCAAGATGCGCTGAAGAGCTGCCTGCCCAGGACGCGCAGGAGGAGCACCTACCCAGGAACGCGCCGGACGAGCCGCCCGCCCAGACGCGCAGGGGGCCGCGTCCAGGACGCGCAGGAGGAACTGCCTGCCTGAGATGCGCAGGAGGAATGACAGGCCGAGAACGCGCAGGAGCAACTGGTGGTGCAGGTATGCACCGAACGACCGTTGGCGTGGCATACCCGCCCGAGGAATTGGGGTATCGTCGTGCCGGAGGAACTGCCTGCCAAGGAAAACCTAGAGGAGCTACTGCCCCGGACTAGGACCGGAGGATCTGCCGGCGGAGGACGTGCAGGAGGAGAAACTGGTGGTGCGGGAATGTGCACCCGAACGATCATTTTGGGTGGATGCCCGACTCATGGATCTGGTGGGCATCGGACTGCCGGGAGGAGTCGTATGCCGCGGACGCGCGGAGGAGCTACCGTCCGAGGATACTCCGGAGGAGCGGCCGTTCGAGGACAAGACAGAGGAGCTGTCTGCCATAGGATAACGCTGGAAAGAGCTGCCCGGAGTAAAGGATCTGTTGGGGGGAGCAACGGGTGCAGCAAGTCTGATGAAGGCCAAGACGTGATCGCCGGAGGAGTGTGGGTGATGGAAGGGCAGGTCCACGAACGATAGTATCGGGCCCTTTACATCGGCTGGCAAATAAAAGGAAGCACCAGGCAAAAAATGTGACCTCGTCTGGAATACGTCTCTATCCTGATTGTTAATATATAGTATGTGTAGTGTAGTGTAGTGCCCTTAGCAATAAACCTTCTGTATGTGTCCTCTGGTGTGGGTTCCGTTGCTCTGACTGCTCGATTTCCTTTTAAAAAGCAAACCTGGCAAACGTATATACATATATATATGCACATATATATACACATATGTATACACACACAGATATATATATATATATATATATATATATACTATATATATAATATATCATAGATATATATAATATATATAGTATATATATGCATATATGTGTAGATGTATATGGAAGAGAGAGAGAAGGGGGGGAGGAAGAGAAGAAAGAGAGATAGAGATTGAGATAGATATGTAGATAGATAGATAGAAGGGGGGGTGGTGCTAGGCAGTTGTGAGGTTGGCACAATCATCTCTTGTTGGCATGGTACATATGATATATCAAACCCAGGTACTTATAATTTTTTTTTGTTATCGTTTCAACGATAACCGGTGCTCGCATCAAACCTGGCAACCTCTCCTCTCTCAAACTACCGAAGCACCACCTATCGCCTTGGCATAATAATAACGTCATAGCTTGGCTATTCAGAAACTGTTGATGTCTCATTTGATGTTTTAGTTATGTCTCATTTATTAACGAAGACCCTTGACTTAATCGTCTACAATAGTCACTGCTCACAAACCGATTGAGGCCTTGCACGGAGCATACTTTGTAGAGTGCCTGAGGGCGGAGGGCACTGTCGCTTCTCAAGGCGAACTGTAGGCTTCTTCCGGCCAAGGCGCCCGTGTCAACAGAGTCATCCGTCACCAAGTGGCGGGTTAAAACACACGGTCTTCAGCACCGCGGGGGCTTAGGCAAGGTATTTGAAAAAACACAGCTGTTTTAGCTATTTAATTAATATATAATACTGGTGTTTAGTTAATATTTATCTATTTACTCTCACTAATTAATCTGTTTTACTTATGCTTATCCATTAGTGTGTGAATAGTGACATGCACTAAATTATCTGACTTACGTGTTCTTTTAATGTACGACCGACCAACATTTTAGTATATGGAATGTTCTTGTGTGTAGTTTGATTTTTATCATAATTTTAATCATAATAACCAAGTTTTTATTATATCTGATTGCCTTATGGTTATGTGTGTGTGCGTGTGCGTTGTGCTCGTCAGTGCGTGTGCCGTGTGCGTGTTGCGATGTGCGTGTGATTGTGTGTTTATGTGTATGTGATGTGTATGTGTATGTGTATGTGGTGGATGTGGTGTGTGTGTTGTGTGTGTGTGTGTGTGTGTAGTTGTGTGGTGAATTTGTGGCAGGTAAATGCCAACACGCAACCTTCCCGGCTTCGTACAGTGGAAACGTAATGCCGCGCCATTCTAGTCCTTATTCCTACACCTCATATTAGACCCTCCTTGTTTGCCGCCGGCGCTCGCACCCGCCAGATCTTCAGCGCGTCTACGATAAGGATGAGGTTTTAATGCTGCGTGGGCCCTAGGTACCTGTGGGTATTCTTACACCCGTAGCCTTGCTATGCGCGAAGAAAAACAATATATGATTGCAACACGCTGCAATCCACCCAGGCGTGGATCAGCAAGAGCCAGCTACCGGCCCTCCAGCGTGTTGCCAATCCTCCACCCTGTCGTGGCGTGGTTCGCACCAGCTGAGGATTAGCGGCGAGGTCGCAGGCACACGGCAGACAGCAGCAGCGAACTAACGGAGCTCCTCCACTTCGCTCCACGCGGGCCATAAACAACTGGCGCCATTTCCTTTTTCTCGACGCTTCTCCACCAACCGCCACCACATAGCCAACACGCCACAGATCTGTATTAGTTGTGGTTATTCTGACCCTATGTGTTTAACCTGCGGTGTTGTTTATTTCGAACAATATTTGTGTGCCCCAGTAACTGTACTGTGACCGCTCGCCGTTATGTTTTCTAGCTTGTTGTGTTTGAGTTAATATTATTTTCGTGTTGTATGTTATATTTTCATTACTTATTATTATTATAATTTCTTGCTACTACCTACGAGTGTCATTCTCCATTTCTAACTCTTATTCTGGAAGATTAGAGATATAGAATTAAAATATGAATGGAAGTTTTAAGGGGATAAATGTTTAAACAAAGTTTAAAAGATAAATGAGCCAAGCTGAAACTATTAAACACATGAGGTATTTTAAAACAGTATTTTGGATGTTACACGAGTTGACTGTTCAAAAGATAATGTATATTAAGAAAGGACACTGTGTGACAAGAAAGTAAGCGGATGATGAATACTCGTTGATAACTTGGTGCATTGTGGATGATCCCGGTGACGCCTGTCGCCACGTGACCATAAACGTCACCCATAACACAGTTGTAGTCATTTGACTATGTCAAGTTGTGGTCCGCCACTGGAATCTCCTCTCGAGATGCATGGACTAGAGCCTCCCACTGTGAGGTGATACAGCCTTTAGGTAGCTGTGTGACGGAGAGGGAGGAAGAAAGGGGCTCCAAACAAATGATGCCTATCTTGTAGGTGGAAAGGCATCCCCGCTGGTCTTCACAGGGGTTCACATCTACCCACATGTTTGCCGTGGCTTGGCATCCCTGTCGCATGGAACGGACGAGTCATGGAGGTTGAGCAAATGCATGCATGAATAGACACTGCGGCTAACAACACGCCTCTTGGGTTCCCCTATTCAGCAAGACAGGTGGTATGATCTCGGATGCCGGTCAAATCAACAGCTGAATTTCCTTCGGTGAGGCTAGGTCAAGCAGTCAATATCAAATGTTCGTGAGTGCGCGGTTACAACGGAGCCATTGCCTCTAACACCCCTGTGGTTGTTAGATATTAAGTTCTAACATATGAACTTCCCATTGTTTGGATTCGGTGGTGGGTGGGAGCGTGAGAGGAATGAAAGAACTGCTTATTTTATGCAAAGATACAAATGATGAACCCTGCAAGGCCAGACCTATTGACAGTCACTCTGAGCCATACATGGATTCTAGTGGCAAACGAAAATCCAACAGCGCAGGTTGACTCTGTGAGGACTGCTGCTAAGATGGACAGACATCAGCCAAAAACCATGTCTGTCCATGAAATTGTTCCAGAGATGGACTCTCGTGCTGGCCTCTCCAGGCCAGTACCCAAATCAGGGAAGACCTTCTGAGTAGCCCTCAGACGTCCTCTCTGACCGAGAGGGAGCACAGCTGTTACCAGCCGATACAAGCTGCTGCTCCCCACGACTGTAGCCACATTTAAGCCAAAAGGGCGGTCCGAAAACGACCCCGGCCGGAGACAGACTCTGAGGGAGAGTCGGACACCTAGGCGTTTCCCACAGTTTAGGGTCCTTCTAAACCTGAAGGCTTCGGTAATTTCTACTAAACTGGTAAGGGTATTAGAGATGCAGCGAAATAAATCCAGGTCAGGGCATGATTATCATGCCCAAAGACAAGTCTTACCCTGAATTCATGCAGAAAACAAGGAGCTGTAATGATGGGAGGAAAGTGTGCCTCTCGTCACTCAAATCCCTTAAGACAGGAGGAGTACAGATGTTGTACTTCGGCTTCTCACTATTCATATGATAGGGATGTGATCACGTCACACCTACAGGTCGTGGAAGCTTCCCGAATGTCGAAATGGAAGAGCCCACCAGGAAAGTCCTGGATACCTGAAAGAGCCCCCAGTCAATACCCTTGATCTTTGTAACTAGGCTATACAGCCCAAGCCAATCGGTAATTCAGGTGCCAAAGGTACAGCACCACCGGATAGCATGAAAGGCCAAGCCTAAATGTGGGTCGTAGCAAGCAAATAAACACCGAGAGGTGTACCGTAAGGCCCACAAGAAAGGGCCAAGGACACAAAATTCCAAAGTCACAACTGTGCCAAGGGGCCCATGTCTGGAGCCTGGCTTGCTCTGCCAGGAAAAGGTGGACCTCAGGCGGACAAGAGGATATTAAAAAGCGACCAGACATTGTTCCTGCTCCCCAGGCACACATGTCTGGGGACAGAACAAAAAAGAAAAGCCTCCGACCTCCTATGAGAAAGGAAGCCCCTCCACAGCCGACACGGATAAATCTCTAATAAAAAGGAGTTCCCACCATTACTAAAATACAGAAAAAGAACCACAGATAAACGGTTCAAAGAACACTGCAAAAGCCTCCCCAAGAGACAATAATCTTCTCTTTGACGAGGAAGAATGACTCTGTTGACTGCTGTGTCACTGCAGTAGCACAGATTTGGGGAGGTCCAGTGAGAGTGGGAGAAGACAGTCACAACGCCTTGGACGCAATGGGACCCAGACTGTTTGCAGTCTTGAAGGGAGAAGCTGACAGAAGCCAAAACAGCCTCACCCTCACCCAGGACGAGATTCCCCTCCCCACCCCAACATGGCACACCTTCAAGGCAGAGCCAGACAGGCTGAATATGTGCATTGCAACAAGTACCAGAGCAATCTGCCATGCTCAGGTAAAGTCAGCAAAAATAAATAGAAGTGAGGGGAGAGCCAAACTCACAAAAGTCAGAGCTACCAAAGGCTCTCCACCTCCCAGAGAAGGGACCCACGTTTAGCCTGACAACAGATGAAGACCCTCAACCAGCGAGGATTCACAATGAATATTAAGGACGTCTCTGATGTAAAACTAACACCAAGTAACATCAGACACACAATCAACCATACTACCCCGTGTGTAATACTATGGCTCAATTACAATAAGCCATCCTCCACGAAATAGTGCGATCAAGGAACACTGACATGTCTGATCCAGAAGACATTAATAGAGGGAACTGTTCGCTTCTTCGGCTATATGTCTTCCTGCTGCAACGCATAGCGCAAAAAGAGGCTTGATCACCCTGAGTCAGAGCTACAATCCCTTGACCTGCAATAGCCGATGCACCGCACTCTGTGGAGAGGATGTTTGACTTCTTGCCTTGAGATGGGCGGCCCCTCAAACTGTACAATGTCGTTACAGCAGGCCCAGGCTATAGGAGCTTAGACATCAGCAGGTCTGTGTCTACTGCAGCACCAAATCAGATGATCATAGGGGGAGACTGCAAGAACACAACCCCATCTGGCTCCCTGCGGCACCGGATGCGGCAGGCCATCACATAGCAACTGAGACTTGAGGGACTTCCCTTAACCCGCTCTTCTCAACAGCAAGAGCCAATGCATGGAGGGAGGGGTCCTAGACCTCGCTTTGGCCACTGCAAGCTTGTGTGAGAGAATTAGCATGGTGTGTCGATGAGACTGTCACATGTGACCATTTTGGCTCTGGTACTACCCTCATGGATACTGGCCCAGCAAATCCAAGAATGGAAAACAAACAAGGCCAACCTTGCAAGCCTTTCAGGAATTGCCTCTTGACCACTGTCTTAGAAGCAATGAACCCCCCACAGTAAGCAAAACGTGAATTGGCTTGAAGCCAGACTTATCAGTGCCATAAATCAAGCAGCCCTCATAGACTATTCCTAAAATCCGGCCATGGTCCAGGATTATATAGATGCCTGTACTTAATGGTGAGATTAGAAAGTCAACCATAGAGGTGAAACGTGTGTAGAAAAACATTTCTGAAGGCAAAGAACACCTGACAACCTAGCCCTCTTAAAGGGAAGCAGTCAAGGATGCCAAGTAAACTGTCATAAGAGTCAGGCAGGAAAAGTGGCTGGAATGTGTGAGTCCTTTGACCACCGAAACCACCCTTACAGAGCTATGGCAAGGGTCCGGCAAGCTACTAGCCGCTCAGCCTGAGGTGCCACACACCACGACCCTCAAGCAGAAGCAAACAGGGATGGTGCATGAGTTCTCTGCGAGAAGAAGATTAGCCAACAGTCTGCCAGCGAACTGTAGGGCAAACAAAACACCTACAACAGGCAGAGTGCTTCATATCAGAGAGATGGGCAAGCTGAACAATAATAAGATGTTTTCTCTCTGAGGAACTAAGACAAAAACTACAAAAACAGTTCTTGCACTGCCATGGTTCCGATGGATCTTATGTCCCATCATTTCCCACTTAGACTGGCAGGTGAGCTTGCCTTCTTGTGCAATCATCAAACAAGTCCTGGGACCTCCACTCGATCCAAGTTGGAAGAGGGACATTCATAGTTACCATCACAAAACCAAAGAACAGGAAAGTACGCCCCATGGTCTCCTAGCTGTCTGGCACGACGGCCGCCGAGAAAGAAGAAAATGAGTACTAAATCAACTTCAATGGAAATGGAACCCCACATGAACACCTCCCTGGGTTCACCAAGTGGATGGAAAACAGGACACAGCAAGCACACTCTTAAGCACAATCAGACTGGTCACTTCTGTAGGTAGTATTTCATTGACCTAGAGAAGGCTTTTGAATTAGCAAGTTCCGATTGCTAATTCAGGAGAGTGATCCAGAAGGAATCAGAGGAAAGCCCCTGGCTTAGATAGGTGACTATTTCAGGAATAGAACAGCCAAAGTCAGATTCCAAGTGACCTATCACAGCACATGCCCATTAGAAAATGGAATGCCACAGGGTAGAGTTCTCAGTCTAATCCTATTTAACACATAATGTCCTACATCCTAGCATAACTCCCAGTGGGGTGCAGATCATCTCTATGCAGATGCATCGTGCTATCATCTCCACTGGACCATACTGCCTTAATAAAGTCAGTGTTGTCCTGACCTTCGTGTCGGGGGAGTGTTGTAGGACAGGACTAAAGATCTCTGCAGACAAACCCAAAGCCATGGCTTGAGACAAAATGTTCCAAGGCACAAGTCTCTGAGGAGTTACAGGGAATAAACAATACCTTGGGGGTAATGATGGACTGGCCCTCTCCTTTAAACAGGAGGTCCTGACTTGGTTGACGAACAATTGCAAGACTGTCTGTCATGAGAGTAATGTCTGGGAGATACATAGCAGCTAAGATTATTCTATGTACATGCCATCCATCACATTGTGGACCTATGCTTCTGTTTCCCTGACTTCGCAAAGCTAAAGTTAAGAGGACAATTAGAGACAGTCCAAAATGAAGCTGCCAGGATCATCTGGGTCACCCAAAATGGATGAGGACCTCAAACCTTCTCATGGAGGCAAACCTTCTCCCCTGGAATCAGAAATTGATGTAACGGCAGCTCAATTCTTGCAAAGGTCATTCAAACTCCCAGAACACAAGCTTACGACAGCAAATACTCAGACGCTAGAACACGACCACGAGCTGTTTTGCAAACAACTGCCTGGCTGTCTCACACAGCTAGGGTGTGTTATCGCTATCGAGCTCAAAGAACTACTTACAAGGGCATGGACTCCCACCACTCGACTTGTGAAGCTCCGCAGGTGGGCACAAACCTTGATCGAAGTTCTATGTTATGAGCTTGTCAAGAGGAAGAATTCAATACACCATGCCTCGTCTAAAGGCAGAAAGAAGCTGAGAGGGTCATTGCAGCCACCATCCTCCGAAGAGTAGAACCTACTTAATGATGATCAGTGATCCCTTAAACCACACTGCAAGCTGCTGGGCTTTGCAGCAAGGGATGCCACACAATTCATGAGGGTAATATCGACAGGGCAGAGGCAGTTGACTGATCTGGAAGCCTAGCCCACACGTCATACAACAGACTACAGTGGCAGCCATGATTCTACAACAAAGCGACCAATGACAAACATCACTTCTGATCACTGTTCCTCACAATAGCACAGCGGATTCTATACTGGCTAAGAGGGTAGAAGAATAACAAAATGGGGTCCCTAGGCCACATAGGCATCAGAGGGACAGGACTAGCTGACATTGCAGGGGAATGCCTCCAAATCCATGATCAAAAACCGAGCCGAAAAAATCTTAAAGCAGAAGTTAATGCCACAGCTCGTGCCTTCCTCCTCAGCTTCACAGAGAGAAAACGAGATTCTCCTCTCGGCAGATGGTATCAGACGCCACAGGCTAGAACACTGGCACTCTCTGAAGCAATCAATAGAGGTATCGAAGTCATTTTACAGGATCAGACTAGGTTACCCATTACCAGGCAGATCATAAGAGGCAATTGGACCATGAAGACAGGCGTTGCATGCATGTGGCGAGCCGAACGCCAATTGGTACATTACTTAGAGAATTGTGAGCACACGCAATTTCTGAGGCAAGGACGACCATACGCCGAGCTAGGTAATGAGATTATGCACATGATTACACCATGGCGGCAGGAGCGGCATGATGGCAATCCCGTCACCACGGTAAGCATAGAGTGTCAGAGAACAAAATGATGAGTCATAAATAGCTTACACAGGCCGGGCCATATGTATGAAGGCGCGGGTGATGTATAAGATCTCTCAAAAAATCTCAAACAACCGCATCATCCGCGGGGTCCCCCCCCAGGCGCGAGAAGTTGAATTGGAGGTTAACCGCTTAGCTGATTTAGGCCACCACGGCGATAAGGACTAAACTCAGTTCGAGTCAGCACCAGTGACACACGTTAGCGAGTGTTGGCATAGTCGATACAGGCGGGGTCCCTCATGGCACAATCCGAGCGAGGCTCAGCTTCGCTATCAAGACGTACCTTACCAACATGGCCAAAATAAATTTTCCCATTCAGACTGTCCGAATATGCTATCCCATCTGAAACTATTGCCTCCTTTCTCTAGAAGATGCGAGTGTGTCCATCACTGACAAATAGAGGACTAACTCACTCGTCATCTGTGTGATGATGAAGTCAAACAACATCTACTTGACTGAAGTTGATAAAGCCTCTGACCTGACAACCGAAGTTCCCACATACTTTAAGAAGTGTGCTGATCAGCTTGCATCTCCTCTTGCCACTTATGTCAAAACTGACGCACGTTGTTCGTAATGCCCGTGTCTGTCAAAATAATATGTGCAGTTGAGTATGGTGTGGTTACCACATTCTAGAACAAAATATTAACTATCTATTTTTGTTTCTTTCTGAGTTTGACTTACAAATCCTGAAGTAGAAATGGTGGGTCCCTTTCTCACTGAATCTAATAATAGTAAAAACATAATGTTTGCCTGTAAAAGGGAGCCTGATACTAGGCGTGAAGATATATCAAGTGAGAAAATAATGTTTATAGTAAAATCAATATAAAAATGTACCATCGTCAACAAATGACGTAATTACTTTTGACAGGATAGAACTAACAAAATAACATAGCACTTCATATAAAAAGGAAAACTTTCAAACGTAAGTGAAGAGATCGAAGACACATACACATTTTGCCACATTGGCACATATACATGCAGGAAACTTTTATTAACTCTTTCGTGAATTTTTCACTTTTTTTCATATATAGTTTTAGTCCACACTCTATACAATGCTTGTGGTATTTTGTGACAGTTTTGCACCGGTAAGAAGATCATATTCGATTACTATCTTTGCATCTACCAGTTATCGAGTCTCACTGTCAGGTAGCTTAAAGATAAACTATAGAAAGGAAAGACACTCACTTATTAAACGCTCGAACCATTATCTGACATTGCCGATGAGCACCGAATGACGCGAATATATCTCCTTACTATTTCGTGGGAAACATTAACGCATCGCTTTACAATGTCCATTCACATACAACAACTTTGGGCCAAGTGCAATTCGCACTGCTGAGTAATTGCATTAATACTATGTTTGTATAAGTATTGCAACATTTATGTACATCTACATTGGGTGATTGAAGGTGGCGGTTCACGACGACTTATCTGGAGTGTTCACACAGTACAGTGGCAATACACACGCACACGCACACACACACACACCACACACAACACACACACAACCACACACACACACACACACACACAACACACCACACACACACACACAACACACACACAGACACACACACATACAGACATACACAACACGTACATACACACGCATAGTACATACACACACACATATAACATCCCACACACATACATGCACACATATACATACCACACGATACAATCACACATACATGCACACATTACATACACAACATACTGCACACTCATACATACACACACATACATATAAATACACCACACATGAATACACCCACAGACATACAGAGAGAGAGAGACAAAGAGCGAGAGAGGCAGAAAGAGAGAAGAGAGATGAGACACCAAGAGAGGAGAGAGATAAAGAAGAGAGAAGAGAAGAATGAGAGAGAGAGAGAGAGAGAGAGAGACAACGAGAGAGAGCGAGGAGAGGAGAGAGAGAGAGAGAGACGAAGGGGGGGGATAAGAGAGATAGAGAGAGAGGATAAGAGAGTAGAGAGAAAGACAAGGAAAGATTACATAACACATCACACACCATACATACACACATAATACACACGCACACATTCATATTATGTATATACGTATGATTTTTTCTATATGCACTTCATAGAAATGCACTCGCTACAAGTCTGGACAAAGGGAATAGAAAAGGCATTTGTCGTTCCCCAGAGGACCTCTACTCTTAGACACTCCGATGGATCCCTCCTGGCGTTCCGCACAGGCCAGTGCTGTACTACGCATTCTGATTCAAGGGTCATATTGAGTTTTTATCTGGTCGAGCGTATAAGAAATCCGCCGCCCGCGAGTTTTCGCCTAGACCTTGACTAAAAATAATTTGCAAATGAGGGATGAACTGGTTAAACGGACAAAGTTACTGCTATCTGGAATAATACTCTTTAATCATACGGTATGGTAAGATAAAGAAATACTTTTTTCACAGATGAGACAATTTAAACTTTCGGGCACTACTGGGAACATTCTAAAGCACAGACGAGTAGATGGATGTAAGATACATTCACGTCTTCCAATTTAAGCAAATTAGAGAAATGATAGTTAACGCGTTTGTTTACATGGTGGAAAATACTTATTGGATCCAAGTGCCATAATATATTATATATATATATATAATCTATATATATATATATATATATAGAGATACTATGAAATATATATATGTACAAAATATATATATATATATATTACTATATATATTATATATATATATATATATATTATATATATATATGATACACACACCCAACACACACACACCACACCCAAACAAGATATATATATATAATATATATATAGTATATATAGTATATATATATATATAATAATATAGAGAGAGAGAGAGAGAGGCGAGAGAGAGAGAGAGAGAGAGAAGAGAGAGAGAGAGAATGAGAGAGACGAGAGAAAGAGAGGAGAAGGGAACAAAAAGAGACAAAGAGAGAGAGAGAGTGGAGAAAGAGAGACGAGAGAGAGAGAGAGAGATAGAGGAGAGAGAGAGAGGAAGAGCGAGAGAAACAAAAAGAGCGAAAGAGACAAATAGAGAGAGAGGCGAGGAGAAAGAACAGGCGAGAGAGTGAGAGAGAGAGAGAGAGAGGAGGAAGAGAGAGACGACGACGATTGAGAGAGAGAGAGAGATGAGCGAGAGGAACCGAGTCGAGAGAGAGACGAGAGAGAAGAGAGAGAGAGAGAGAGAATTGGCACACAGACGCCGCAATGGCATTCGCCCGCCTATATGCCTCCGTGGCACTGTAGGT
>NW_023660974.1:0-7500 GCF_015228065.2 Penaeus monodon
AAAAAGCCCCCGGGGAAAAAAATCCAAGGTCTTTTTCTTTAAATTAAAGAATTTTTTAAAGTGCTCTTGGAATAAATTAAAATTTTAATTTTTTTTATTATAATTAAAAAAACTAAGGATCCAGTTTGAGCAGGGGGGAAATTTTCCACCTTTTGCCACTGATTTTCGTTTTTTATTATACCTAATTATATTATTTTTTTTTTTTTTTTTTTTTTTTTTTTTTTTTTTTTTTCCGTTATTGATGTTTGATGTGTTGTGGTGTGGGGGTCTATCAAAAGTATAGACCAG
Organism: Penaeus monodon; assembly: GCF_015228065.2. NCBI lineage: Eukaryota > Metazoa > Arthropoda > Malacostraca > Decapoda > Penaeidae > Penaeus > Penaeus monodon. The sequence continues at coordinate 289 of NW_023660974.1, forward strand.
ACCATCTTAGGGCCATTGTCATATTTTTGTTTTCCCTTAGGCCCAAAATTAAGACGAAAAGCGATTTAAACCCAAAGTGTCAGTCTAAATAAAATCAGTTCCCACGTAGAAAATGCTCTCCGGAAGAACAGGTAAGCCCAGCTGCCAAAGACTTTCCCAAAAAGACGAAAAAAAACCAAAAGTAATACCCCGCAAAATTTACTTAGTAAGCAGATCCCAATATACGGAATGCCAAAAGCCGTTATGATGCAAGCCCCACAGGGATCAGTGAAAAGAATTAGGAGTCGCATTTCACAATCTACATATTTCAGAGGTCAGGCTGTAGTGATGAAACGGAAGTTTGTTTATTGAGATACAATGGATTCTGTTTCATAGAATCACAACAATTCGTCCAGTAATGCAAAGACATTAAAAAAGAAAAAAAGATACTATTCAAGACTTCAGACTTCCATAGCAGTATTAACAATGAAATTATTTAACGTTGTCTGCAAACAGTTTGAGAGTAAGATGATTGATTTTATAGGGTTACCTTTGCCGACCCCCCGATGAATTGTGGAAAGTTTCCAAGGGGGTAACAAAGTTCTGTTGCCTTTAGAAATATTTAGATGTTATGATACGAAAAGCAAAAATATTTGGAGCAACTGTATCTTGTAACGAGCATAAAATAGGGTGGTTAACAGGATTAGTAAGGAGACACAATAACAATGCACCCGTAATCCCTCTTCAGATGCTGCTTCGCCATCCTGTTCTGCTGTTTCCACTTGAAGGTCAGGGAGATTATCTATACTCACCTATTTCAGAGTAGTCTGCGGATTTTGAATTCGACGTATTTCCTCCTCCAAAAACATTTCCTTACGTTTTAGTTACCCCCAACGCTACTGATGCTCTAAGATCTTTTTCTGCGTTCTCCGTCGAAAAATCTTCTTTATCAATTGAGGAAAGCTTGGTTGCTACAGCTTCCTGATCGCTCTTTCGAGATCCTTAAGGTCTTTCCAGACAGCTTCATAACTGTCTAAGTAGTCCTGCAGGAGCATTTCCTCTTCCATTTCATGTTGGGTTGCCGTTTTAGTGTGTGTGTGTATGTGTGCAGCTTGTATTATGAGATTATCAGTGTGTAGGCTTTGTGTGTGTGTGTGTGTGTGTGTGTGTGTGTGTGTGTGTGTGTGTGTGTGTGTGTGTGTGTGTGTGTGTGTGTGTGTGTGTGTGTGTGTGTGTGTGTGTGTGTGTGTGTGTGTGTGTGTGTGTGTGTGGTGAGTCTGTATGTGTGTGTCCGTCCGTCCGTCTGTTATAAGAATATCAGTGTGCATGTGTTATGGGTCTGTGTGCGTGTGTGTGTTTGTTTGTTTGCGTGTGTGTGTGTGTGTGTGTGTGTGTGTGTTGTTGTGTGTGTGTTGTGTGTAAGCGTGCGTGCGTGCGGGCGGGCGCCTTGTGTTTATCAGTGGGCATTCATTATGTGTGTGTGTTTTGTGTGTGTGTGTGTGTGTGTGTCTGTGTGTGTGTGTGTGTGTAAGCGTGCGTGCGTGCGTGCGTGCGGCGCGCGCCTTGTGTTATTAGAATATCAGTGTACATGTGTTATGGGTCTGTGTGTGTGTGTTTGTTTGTTTGTGTGTGTGTTTGTGTTTGCTTGTTTGTGTATGTGTGTGTCTAAGTGTGTGTGTATGTGTGTAAGCGTGCGTGCGTGCGTGCGCACGCCTTCAGTGTTATGAGATATATGCGTTATGTGTGTGTGTGTGTGTTTTGTGTGTGTGGGTTTTTTGTGTGTGTTTGTGTGTGGTGTGTGTGGTGGTTGTGTTGTGTGTGTGTGTGTGTGTGTGTGTGTGTGTGTGTGTGTGTGGTGTGTGTGTTGGTTTGTGTGTTGTGGTGTGTGTGTTGTGTGTGTGTGGTGTGTGGTGGTGTGTGTGTGTGGTGGTGGTGGTGTGTGTGTGTGGTTGTGTGTGTTGTGTGTGTGTGTGTGTGTGTTGTGTGTGTGTGTGTTTGTTTGTTTGTGTGTGTGATTCATGTGTTGTGCATGTGTGAGTTTGTCATGGTGTGTTTGGTTTGTGTGTGTTGTTGTAGTTGTGTGTGTGTGTATGTGTGTGTTGTGTTGTGTGTGTGTGTTTGCGTTGTGATGTGTGTGTGTGTGTGTGGTGTTTGTGGTGTGTGTGTGTGTGTGTGTGTGTGTGTGTGTGTGTGTGTGTGTGTGTGTATATGTGTGTAAGGTGCGTGCGTGCATGCGTGCGGGCGGACGCCTTGTGTTATGAGACTATCAGTGTGCATGCGTTATGTGTGTGTGTGTGTGTGTGTGTGTGTGTGTGTGTGTGTGTGTGTGTGTGTGTGTGTGTGTGTGTGTGTGTGTGTGTTTGTGTCTGTGTGTGTGTCCACCCGTCCGTCTGTTATAAGAATATCAGTGTGCATGTGTTATGGTTCTGTGTGTGTGTTTGTGTGTGTTTGTGTGTATGTATGCGTGTGTCTATGTGTGTAACCGTGCGTGCGTGCGTGCGTGCGTGCGTGCGGGCGGGCGCGCGCCTTATGTTATAAGAATATCAGTGTGCATGTGTTATGGGTCTGTGTGTATGTGTGTTTGTTTGTTTGTTTGTGTGTGTGTGTGTTTGTGTATGTGTATTCATGTGTTTGTATATGTGTCTGTGTGTGTGTGTATGTGTGTGTATGTGTGTAAGCGTGCGTGCGTGCGTGCGTGCGCGCCCCTTGTGTTATGAGATTATCAGTGTGCATGCGTTATGTGTGTGTGTGTGTGTGTGTGTGTGTGTGTGTGTGTGTGTGTGTGTGTGGTGTGTGTGTGTGTGTGTGTGTGTGTGTGTGTGTGTTTGTGTTTGTGTTTGTGTTTGTGTTTGTGTTTGTGTGTTTGTGTTTGTGTGTATGTATGTGTGTGTGTGTGTGTGTGTGCCTGTGTGTGTGTCCGTCCGTGTGTGTGTGTGTGTGTGTGTGTGTGGTGTGTGTGTGTGTGTGTGTGTGTGTGTGTGTCTATAGCTATATCTGTATATATAGATATATACGTGATCCGTTTGTCTGGTACTTATCAAATCATGTTTATCATATTATATATATACATATATATATATATATATATATATATATATATATATATATATATATATATATATATATATATATATATATATATATAGGCCGCGGTGGTCGAGTAGTTAGAGCATCGGACTCAAGACTGTCACGACGGCAATCTGAGTTCGAAGGTTCGAGTCACCGGGTGGCGCGTTGTTCCTTTGGGCAAGGAACTTCATCTCGATTGCCTACCTAGCCGCTGGGTGGGCAAGCCAGCCCAAGTCAGTGCCGGTCCCAGAACCGGGTAAATAGAGATGGTGACTCTATAAAAACACCGGGCGGAAGGCAACGGCAAACCACCGCTCTAAATTGCCAAGAAAATCATGGAAATCCATGATCGCCAACGTCCTTGTGGGACAGGGCACTTGGAAAAAAAAGAAAGAAAAAAAAAATAAAAAAAAAAAAAAAAAATATTATAATATATATATATATATATAATATTATATATATTATATATATATATATATAATATATATAACAAGGATACACAATAGCGTGCACAAAATATAGCAAGCAAATGAGTACAAACACTTAAGCTAGTGGCGGAGAGAAAAAGTTACTGGAGGAGCAGCACGAATCCCGTCAGAATATGATTTTATATTCCAGAGAAGTCTTTAGGGTTGCCAAGTAGGCCTAGTCCGTCCGTCTGAACAGTAGCCATCTGAGACACACACACACACACACACAACACACACACACACACACACAACACTACACACTCACACACACACACACACATCACACACACACAACACACACATACACACACATATATATATATATATATATATATATATAATATATATATATATATTTGTCCTGGGTAAGACAATAAACTGCACCCTGGGGTTCCCTTGAACAAGGATAGCACCCTATTAGCTCCCTATGCCAGGGTTGCGGTGAAACTGTCGGCAGCAGGGCAGTGGATATCTGGTGAAAACACTTTTGGTTCTACTGATTACTGGTTTCACCAAATAATATATCTGGCGTATTACAGTGTATAACTGTTTTAAAGCGGAGATAGTTCCTCCTAGTTAGTTGGAGACTGCGAGTTGAGAAGGAGCCTGGGGATTCCACTCAACTTTTCTTTTCCCTGACAACCTCTACACCAATGATTCAGAAAGACCTATCCTGTCTTTCATCGATTACTTGAAAGCTTTTGATACTGTTGATCACAATATCCTCTGGAATAACATGAACGATATGAAGTTTCCAAAACACATCATTCAACTAATAAAAGCCATGTATGACCAACAACAAGCAACTGTAAGAACCACTTATGGGTTACAGAATGGTTCGAAGTCAACAAGGAGTGCGACAACGTTGCATTCTGTCTCCGCACCTCTTTAACATATATTCTGAAACAATTATGAGAGGTGCTCTAGAGAATTTTGAAGGAACTGTAGATGTTGGAGGATACAAAATATCAAATCTAAGGTACGCCGATGATATAGTTTGGTTGCCAGCAGTATCACTGAACTACAACAACTACTAGATAAAGTTAGAGAAGCAAGCGAAAAGGCTGGCTTGTTTCTTAATGCTAAGAAAACTAAGATCATGAAGATTCAAAGATAACCGGCAATGAACAATGATGAACATGTTACAATCAATGGAATGATTGTGGAAAATGTGAAAGAGTTCACTTATCTTGGAGCTGTTTTAACTACTACATATGATGATTCACTGGAGATAAAAAGAAGAATTACCATTGCCAAAAACGCCACAATTGCTCTCAATAACATCTGGAAAGACCGAAGCATTACCTTACGGACAAAGCTGAGGTTATTGAACTCATTAGTTTTCCTAATTGCATCATATGGTTCTGAGTGTTGGGTGCTGAAGAGATAGATAAGAAAAAAATCATAGTTTTGAAATGTGGTGTTACAGACGAGTACTACACATTAACTGGACAGAGAAGAAACGAATGATGAAGTGCTGAGAAAATAAATTGTAAAGACCAGCTGTTGGACATCTTGAACAAAAGGAAATTAAAGTTTATTGGTCATGTGATGAGAAGGAACTGTAGATGTTGGAGGATACAAAATATCAAATCTAAGGTACGCCAATTAGTTTTAATTGCCAGCAGTATCACTCAACTACAACAACTACTAGATAAAGTTAGAGAAGCAAGCGAAAAGGCTGGCTTGTTTCTTAATGCCAAGAAAACTAAGATTATGGAGATTCAAAGATAACCGGCAATGAACAATGATGAACATGTTACAATCAATGGAATGGTTGTGGAAAATGTCAAAGAGTTCATTTATCTTGGAGCTGTTTTAACTAATACATATAATGATTCACCGGAGATAAAAAGAAGTAATTACCATTGCCAAAACGCCAAGTTGCTCTCATAACATCTGGAAAGACCGAAGCATTACCTTACGGACAAGGCTGAGGTTATTGAACTCATTAATTTTCCCAATTGCACATATTAGAAAAATAAATTGTAAAACCGGCTGTTTGGACGTCTTGAAAGGAGGAAATTAAAGTTTTGTTCATTGTGATGAGAAGTAAAAGTATTGAGAAAGACTTGCTGACAGGGATGGTGATAGGAAACAGAGGAAGAGGCAAACCGAAGACAAGACTGAGCGACAATATCGAAGATATTTGCGGGCTGTCGATGGTACAAGTGGAAAGAAAGCGTAAGATCGAGTTTAGTGGCGAAGGATGGTGGAGAGGTCCAGGGCTGCTCAAACATGAGCATACCATTATTGATGATTACGTATTAACTGGACAGAGAAGAAAACGAATGATGAAGTGCTAAGAAAAATAAATTGTAAAGACCGGCTGTTAGACATCTTGAACAAAAGGAAATTAAAGTTTATTGGTCATGTGATGAGAAGTAAAAGTATTGAGAAAAACTTGTTGATAGGATGGTGATAGGAAACAGAGGAAGAGGCAAACCGAAGACAAGACTGAGCGACAATATCAAAGATATTTGCGGGCTGTCGATGGTACAAGTGGAAAGAAAAGCGCAAGATTGAGTTTAGTGACAAAGGATGGTGGAGAGGTCCATGGCTGCTCAAACATGAGCAGACCGTTATTGATGATTACGTATTAACTGGACAGAGAAGAAAACGAATGATGAAGTGCTGAGAAAAATAAATTGTAAAGACCGGCTGTTAGACATCTTGAACAAAAGGAAATTAAAGTTTATTGGTCATGTAATGAGAAGTAAAAGTATTGAGAAAAACTTGCTGGCAGGGAAGGTGATAGGAAACAGAGGAAGAGGCAAACCGAAGACAAGACTGAGCTACAACATCAAAGATATTTGTGGGTTGTCGATGGTACAAGTGGAAAGAAAAGCGCAAGATTGAGTTTAGTGACGAAGGATGGTGGAGAGGTCCATGGCTGCTCAAACATGAGCAGACCGTTATTGATGATGATGATGATGATAAGTAAAAGTATTGAGAAAAACTTGCTGACAGGGATGGTGATAGGAAACAGAGGAAGAGGCAAACCGAAGACAAGACTGAGCGACAACATCAAAGATATTTGCGGGCTGTCGATGGTACAAGTGGAGAGAAAGTGCAGATCGGTTGAGTGGCGGAGATGGTGGAGAGGTCCACGGCTGCTCAAACATGAGCATACGTTATTGATGATATATATATATATATTATATATATATATATATATATATATATTAGGTATAATATAATGCTGTGTGTGTGTGTGTGTGTGTGTGTGTGTGTGTGTGTGTGTGTGTAGGTAGGTAGGTAGTATATGTTGTGTATTATATATGCATATGTATAATATATATATATATATAATATGATATATATTTCTATATATTATATATTATATATATATATATATTATATATATATATTTGTGTGTGTGTGTCTCTCTCTCTCTCTCTCTCTCTCTCTCTCTCTCTCTCTCTCTCTCTCTCTCTCCCTTTTTATATACATATATATATATATATATATATATTATATATATATATATATATATATATATATATATATATATATATATGCGTGTGTGTGTGTGTGTGTGTGTGTGTGTGTGTGTGTTGTGTTGTGTGTGTGTGTGTGTGTGTGTGTGTGTGTGTGTGTGTGCGTATAAAATAATAATCGGTTTATTGACTTTCATGCAGCCAGAGGCTGAAAATATACATAGAAATACAGATAGAGAGACAAACTATATATA
>NW_023660974.1:15000-18339 GCF_015228065.2 Penaeus monodon
ATTATAATGACGCGAAATGCAACACCTATAATTAAAATGACAATTAAATGGAAGGTGAAATGGCAATAGCAATAATGAAAGTGATATTAGCTACGGAGAAAATTAGTTAAACTACTACAGCAGAAATGCATTTCGAATACCAATATACTTTAAGTGCAAATAAGAGACTGATTATTATTGCATCCTAAATCTTCTAACAGTGATATTTTTTTAAAACAAATAATGTGAATATATGAGCAAAAAAAAAATAAAAAAGAAGTTGATAATGCTGACACTGGCCTTTATACACTATATATACTACATAACAAAGATGTATAAAATAAAATAAAATAGTGAAAAAAAATATTGATTATATAAAAAACAAAAATAGATCACGAAATAAATAGCAATCTCAGTAAATTGTTTTCGAAAATTTGGTGAATTAATTTTTTCTTGACCACAGCACAGGGAAGGTTTCAGTCTAATAACATAATTGGCGTGGAGCCGCTGAACAATCAACACGCACTTTTGCACCAGCCCTTGATAAGAAATCACTGCGGTAATGGCAAATTGCAAGCAAACAACTGAATGTGACCTCAACGATAAGTGCAGCGTGCGAAACGAAATTATGAAAGGAGAGTTGATTATGACAAACCTGTTAAACAATCCTATGAGATCTAAATACGATTTAAACGTCGTCGGTGAGTAAATAATGAGTAAATACGAGTAAATAATGTGAAAATATGAGAATAAAGGGTATTATAGTAGATAAGCATAAAACAGTTTTACAAAAAAATACAAAAAAAAACAATAAAAGAAAAAAAAAAAACAAAGATTGTTGGTAAACAAATGCAGTGAATCTAACAAGCGAGCTGACGCAAAAGCAACAGCAAACAAGTGTTGCAATACCATTGCAGGGCAATGTTGCATACTCGCCGTGAGAACGCAAATATACAATGGCATGTAAAGCGCTGTTGGCTATCGGGGGACATGTAGTATACTGTGTTTTTATGACTTACCGCGACAGACAACCAGAACCTTTATTAAATTAGAGAGAATATTTTTGCTACATCACATCGGCCAGATTTTGCAAATTTAGGAGGGGCATATCTGTCGCTATGTTTACTTATCTGTAGGTCTGTTTATGCATCTGTCTTTCGCTCTCTTCTTTCATGCTGTTATTTTTTTCTTTCTTTCTCTTATTCACTCACTCACTTACTTTCTCTTTCTCTCTATATATCTATCTATCTATCTTCCACTATCTATCTAACTATTTATTTGTTTGCCTATCCATTTATATGTGTGCCGTCTGTCTACTTATCTACCTCCCTTTCTGACTATATAACTGCAACCTCTGTAGCCATCTCTCTCTCTCTCTCTCTCTCTCTCTCTCTCTCTCTCTCTCTCTCTCTCTCTCTCTCTCTCTCTCTCTCTCGTTATATATCTATCTATCTATCTATCTATTTGTTTATCTATCTATCTATCTATTTGTTTATCTATCTATCTACCTGTACACACACACATACACACACCACACCACACCACACACACCACACCCCCACACACACACAACACACCACACACAACACACACACACACAAAACACACACACACACACACACACACACACACACACCATCGGACCATTCTCTTCAATGAATTAGCTCATTCAATCAGTACTGTGGGTTATGGCAACAATTTTACAAACAATTCCTGTGTGTAACTCGGTGTAAGTGATTCAGGGAGTCAAAAAAAAACAACAAGATTCCGTGGCTGTTGTCTTTATATACGAGGCAATAGTGCCAGTAAAACATTTTAAAGATAGATGTAAATATCTTATTGAAAAAGGATTCGAACATACTCGTGCTAGGAAACACTCAGAGAGAATAGACGTATACTATAAGAACACAAAGAAGAGAGGAAGAGAGGGAAAGGGGAAAGGTAGGAAACAGATAACGGAAAAGAAAGGGAAAAAGAGAGAGGGGAAGGGAAAGGGTGAGGAAAAGAGAGATAGATAGAGGGGAAAAGGGGGGGGGCAGAGAGAGAAGAAAAAAGAAAAGAGAAGGATATATAGAGAAAGAAAGTGAGTGGGTGAAAGAGAGAAAGACAGGGAGAAAGAGAGAGAGAATGTAAAAAAGAACACATGTCCCCGACATATAGCCTCTCCTTGTGTGACCTAACAACCCGGGGATTCCCCCTGGTCTCGCTCCCTTTGCAAAATTGAAAACGCCCAAGCACAGTATAGTCTGCTTTCGAGAGAGAAAAAAAAATGGGGAATAACCACTAATTTTCTCCTTCATGTAAAAGAAAAAAAAACAAAGCAAACGAAAAAACAAAAATTTCATCATCTGCTCGTAAAAGTATGAAATAATACTGAAGAAGAATGGAATTTTAAAGTTCATATTTAGAGGAGCTAGGCATCCCGCTCATGGGAAAGGAGATGACGGTGGGGAGGAGAGGAAGGGGGGGGAGAGAGGGAGGGGAGGGAGGGGGGAGGGGATGGGAGGGGGGAGGGGGGAGGGAAGGAGGGGGAGAGGAGGGGGAGAGAGAGAGAGGGGAAGAGAGAAAGAGAGGAGAGAAATAGGAGAGAGAGAGGAGGGAGAGAGAGGGAGAGAGGGGAAGAGATGGATGAAGGAAGAAAAAAGGAATGGGGGAAAAAGGAGGGAGGAAGGAGGGAGGGAGAGAGAAGGGAGGGAGAGAGGGAGGGGGAGAGGGAGAGGGAGAGGAGAGGGAGAGGGAAGGGCGGAGAGAGAGAGAGAGAGAGAGGGGAGAGAGAGAAGAGGAGGGGGGAAGGGGAGGGGGGAGAGGGGGAAGGGGAGGGGAAGGGGGGGGGAGGAGGGAGGGGGGGAGGGGGAGGAGGGGAGGAGGGGAGGGGGAGGGGAGGAGGGGGCGGGGGGGAGGGGAAGGGGAAAATATATAATTTTGTATGGGATATATATATATAGTAAATATAATATATATATATATGTATATAATTCATATATATATATATAGAGGGGAGAGAGAGAGAAGGGGAGGAGGAGAAGGGAGGGGAGAGAGGGGAGAGAGAAAGAGGAGAGAGAGAGAGAAGGGGAGAGGAGGGGGAGGAGAGAGGAGAGAGAGGAGAGAGGGAGAGAGAGAAAAGGAGAGAGAGGGGAGAGAGAAGAGAGAGAAGAGAGAAAGGAAAGAAGAGGAGAGAAGGGGAGGAGATGAAGAGAGAGAAGGGGGGGGGGGGGGGGGGGGGGGGGGGGGGGGGGGGGGGGGGGGGAGAGAGGGGGGGGGGGGGGGGGGGGGGGGGGAGAGTTTGAGGGGGGGGAGGAGGAGAAAAAGGAGGAGAAAAAAAGAAAAGAAAGGGGGAAGAGAAAAAAGGGGGGGGGGGAG
>NW_023660975.1:0-18339 GCF_015228065.2 Penaeus monodon
AAAAACCACACACACACACACACACACACACAACACACACCACACACACACACACACACCACACACCACACCACCACACACACAACACACACACACACACACATATATTATATATATATATAATATATATTTTATATATATATATATATATAAAATATATATATATATATACACACACACACAACCCCCACACACACACATACACACACACACACACCACCACCACCACCACCACACACACACACACACACTCACACACACTCACAAAATACGCGCACACACATATATAAACACACACATACAAAACACACAACACACACACAGTAGTCGCAGCGTAGGCATTTTAACGACTACCGCGGGCGGGGAATTGAACTCGGGACCACAAGGGCCAGAGTCCAGTGCTCTAAAAACTGGGCTATCCTGGCAGTCACACACACACACACACAACCACACACAAAAACACAAACACAAACACACACAAACAAAAAAAACAAACACACACAACCAACACCACACACAACCCCCACACACAACACACACACACACAGAGGCATTTTAGCTGCCACGGCGAGGAATTGAACTCAAGAGTCCAATGTTCCTACCACTGGATTATCGCGACGTCTCGCACACACACACACACACACACACACACACACACACACACACACACACACACACACACCCCCCACCACACACACACGCACACACACACACACACACAAAACACACACAAACACACACACACACACACACACACCACACACACACACACACACTCATACGCGCATATTTTATATACATTACTATATATATAATTTTATAATATATATTATATATTATAATATATATATATATATATAATATATATATATATTATATATGGGCCGCATGGCCGAGTGGTTAGAGCATCGGACTAAAGACTGCCACGACGGCAATCTGAGTTCGAGGGTTCGAGTCATCGGCCGGCGCGTTGTTTCCTTAGGAAAGGAACTTCACCTCGACCGGCCACTGGGTGGGAAAGCCAACCCAAGTCAGTGCCGGTCCCAGAACCGTATAAATAGAGATGGTGACTCGATAAAAAACCGGATTGAAGGAAACGGAAAACCAACCCCCTCAAAATTGCCAAGAAATCATGGAGATCCATGTCGCCAACGTCCTTGTAGGACAGGGGCACTTACCAAAAAAAAAATATATTTATATATAATAAAAAAATAAAATATTAAAATTTTAATTTTTATATAATAAAAAAAAATATATTTTATATTATATAAATATGAATGTATGTATATAAAAAATATAATATATACAACTATCTTTTCGATCTATTATTTATTTCCCTTTATATTTTCTATAAAATAAATTATGTATTTATAACAGACTTAAGGCCCCCTCCTCTCTCTCTCTTTTCTCTCTCCCTCTCTCTCCTCTCTCCTCTCTCTTTTCCCCCTCTCTCTCTAAATTAATATTTTATATATAAATTATATAATTTTAGATATTAAAAATATAATTTTATATAATTTTTAATTTTAAATAAAATTTAAAAGCAAAAAATATATAAATAAAAGATATTTTATAATTTTATATTTTATATATTATATAACATTTTATAATTTTATAACATAATATATATATAAATACATATATATATATATAAATTTAAAAAATAAATTTTTATAATATATATCTATATAAAATTATATATATTAATATATATATAAATATATATATCCACACACACATAAAGTTACACACCACACCCACAAAACCCCACACACCCAAAATAAATAAATATATATATATTTCTTTTTAATCACACATAATGGTTTTTGTATGTGTTTTGTGTGCCCTGTGTTTTTGTGTGTGGGGTGACTTCCCCTGCATCCCCCTGCGTTTAAATTCTCAAGGCAAAATGTCTTTTTCCCCGGGCCCCGAGCCAGCTCAAAACGGAAAAATTTTTTTCGACTGCCGCGGCGAAGAAATTTAACTCATGACCACAAGGGGGAGTCCAGTGCTTTAAAAACCCTAGTCACACACACCACCCAACACACACACACACCACACACACCCAAAACCCCACCACAACCACACACACAAAACCCACCACACACCAACACAAACACACACAACCACTTTGTGTGTGGGGGTGTTATATTATATATATCTATATATTTATTATATATTTTATATATTTTATATAAAAATATAATACCTTTTATATTTTATTATATTATTTCTATTTAATTATAAACTTATACACATTTATATATATATATTATTTTATATTATTATAAATAAAATATAGTATTATTTCTAATATATATATACCTTTTTATATTAAAATATTATCTAATTAAAATATATTCTCTATATCCCTTTTTATAAATTTCTATATATCTCTTTTATCTTCTATAATATTTTAAAATAATCTTTTATTATATAACCTTTCTATTTATTTTTCTATTCTTATATTTTCCCTTTATATATTTTATATATATATTAAAATATTTTTTATATATTTCTATTTTCTTTTTCTATTTTATATAATATAACATTTATTTTTATATATAATTTTTTATATATATTTTTATTTTTTATTTATTAAAATATATAATTTTTTATATATATTTTATAAAATTAAAATATTAATTTTATTATTATATATAAAATTTTACTTTATATATATATATAATCATATATTTTAATTTTATTATCTTTTATACAAAATTTAATTTTTTTATATATCTATTAAACTCCCATTTTATTATTTCTTATAATATATAATCTATAAAATATATATCTATATTTTATTATATATCTTAAAATTTTCTTTATTTTATATATTTTAATATAATTTATACCCTTTTCTATTATTTTATTATATTATTATACATTTTTATTATATAAAATATACCCATTTATTATATATATAAATATATTATTATTTATCTAATTTTATTTATATCTTAAAACTTTTCTAAAATTTTTATTCTATATCCTTTATATATTTTCCTTTATATCCTTCTCCTTTTAAAATTTCCCTTTTTCCCCTTTTCTTCTAAAAAATTTTTTATATATCTATCCATATTTATTATTTCTTTATCACTCTATAAAACTGCCCCCTTTTTACCCCACACAAAACCCCACACCATAACACCCCAACACAACCAACCACCCCCCCCCCCACACCCCACCTACACCCCCCAACCCCAAAAACCCACGCCCAAAAACAAAAACCCCCCCCCCCCCCATAAAAAAACCCCACCCACCCCCAAAAACCCACCAAAAACACACAAAAACATCCCCCCCCAAAAAAACCCCCCATATATTCTTTTTCTTTTTGTTGTGTTTTGTATGTGTGTGGTATGTGTGTGTGTGGGGGTGTGTGTGTGTGGTGTGTGTGTGTGTGGGTGTGTGTTTTGTGTGTGTTGTGTGTGGGTTTTGTGTGTGTGTGTGGGGTATTGTGTCGCGTGTGTGGGATTGTGTGGGGTTTTTGGTGTGTTGGGTTGTGTGTGTGATTTTGTTTTGTGTGTTTGTGTTTCCCGTTTATATTTTCCCATATTGTCCGGGGTTTAGTGTAAATCTTGGATTTTTTTAAATCTTTTTCAAACCCCCCCCTGTTTTTTTTTGATCCTTTGGTAAAGGTCAAACGAGGAAAAAAAAGATATAAAATTTTAAAATTTGTTCACTATATTACTCAAAATAAAAAAAACCCCTCCCGATACCCAAAACGAAAGTAGGGCTTTAAAAAAAATAAGGGACCTTATTCCTTAATTATACATAATGAAAATACCTGGGTTTCGGATCCATAGCTTCTTGAGAATGTACTGAGATTGGAAATAGGGCACTCAGTATGGACCTGTTTCCCAAACGAACCATGCGCTCTGCAAAATTCGGTGTTAGGTGGTTTTACATCCGCATGAGGCAGAGTGTCCTGATAGGGGCAATTCGTGGCTGTGTAAGACAATGCTAATCGTTCATGGAGAATGAAGTGAGCAGGTGTAGAGATCGGACCCAAAGGGGCAGGTGTGCTGTCGTGTCGCCGACGTCACTTTTTGTTTCGGGTTCGTGAACCGTCGACGAGGATGAGCAAATGGCTCGCCACCCAAAACCTCTCACTCACAATCACTCATTAGCATATTTACATCGTGAAACCATCACTAACCCTTTTCAAGTACCCGTGTGTGTAGTTTTATTGTATATATTTGCCAAAATATCTATATGCATATTCATATATAATATACTTACATACAAAATACATACATATGTGCATATATATATATATATATATATATATTTTATATATAAATATATATATATATATATATATATGTTATTATACATATATATATATGTATATATATTGTTATATATACCTATATATTATGTATATATATATGTATATATATATATGTATATTATATACTATATATTATCCTTATATATTCTATGTATATATATGTATATATATATAGTATCTAATAACTATTAGTAATATATATATATATATATTATATATATGTTATCTACACATAATTATATGTATATATATACATATATATATATCTATGTATTATATACTATATATATTATTATGTATATATATATACATTTTATCTATTAATGTTATATTATACTATTATCTATTATGTATATATATTCATTGTATCTTATATATCTATATATATATTAATATATATATATATTATATATATTATATATCATCACACAGACACCGACCCACACACGACACACACACAACACAGACACACAAACACACACCACACACACACACCACACACAGACCACACACCCCCAGACACAACACACAAACACACACACAGAAAACCCGAACCACACACACACAAAACCCCAAAACACACCCACATACACATATATATATATTTTATATAAAATATTATATATTTATTATAAAATAATAATATATATTTTTATAATATATATTTATATATATATTCACATATATAAATCATATATATATTTATATATATATATATATATATTTAAAAATTTAGGTTTATTTAATTTATTTCATCCCGGGAAAAACCGAAACCCCCCCCAAACCACCTCAACAAAAACACCCCGAAAAATTAAACCAAAAACCCCAAAAAAACACCCAAAATTTTTTTTTTTTTATTTTTAAAAAAATATATTTGTTTTATTTCAAAGTTTTAAATTTTTGTTTTTAACCCCTTTTTGGAATTAAAAAATATAAAAAAATAAAGGGTTTTAGCCCCTTAAGGTTGGGCCCCTATTGGGGTTAAACCCCAAAATAAATTAATTTTTAAAACATTTTTACCTAAAATTTAAAAAATTTTTAAAAAATTAAGCCTCCCTTTTTCCCCAAAATTTTAAAAAAAATAAATTTTGGAAATTTCTGTCCTTTCCAAAAACTTTTTACCCTTTTCCCAATTAAAAAGGCCGGGATGAAAAAGGGGGAAAGAACCCCCCTTTTTGGGGCCCCCTTGGAATTCCCCAATGGAGGCCAACAAAAACCCCTTTTTTCCCCAAAAAGAAATTAAACCCCTTTTAAACCTAAAATCTAAGTAAATTTTAAAATTTCCCCCTATTTGGAAACAAAATTTCAAAAAAATATTTTTCCTTTAAAAAACTTTTCCTTTTTTTTAAAAACGAAAAACAATTCCCCACAGGGGCCCCCAAAAACAAGGGACCCCAAACCAAATAGATACAAAGGAAATAAATACGTTTTTTACAAACCCTGCCAATTAAGTCCCCTTTTTTTCCAAATATTTTTAAAACCCGAATTTTTAAATAAAAAGCTTTCCTTTTTTTTAAACTTTTCAACCCAAAGAACGAAAACTCCGTTTTTCGGGAATTTGGGCAATGGGGTTTTTTAATAAAAATTTTCCCCGGAATGTAAAACCTATAAAAATTTTGTCCCTGTAAAGGGAAAGAACAATCGGGTGGACGGCCAAAAAAAATTTTTTTAAAACTTTTTTCTCTTTCCCTTGAAAGCGTCTCTCCCCTCTAGAAAACTTCCTGTTTGCGTAGCACGGGGTAAGGTCATCACAACATATTTGCAGTAAAAACCCCGGGCACCAACACCTATTTTTAAAAACGCATCAGTCCTGGGGGCCAAAGGGAATTAAAATCGGGCCCAATTTCAAAAGGGGGTTTAGGGGGCCCTATCTGTTTAAAAGCGGGCCTCTTTTTTGGGGTTTTCCCATTCTCATTCCCCAAACAAAAGGGGTTCCCCGGAAACTTTCCCTTTCTGAGCATATCGGGATGGGGGGGACTTGTAAAGGTTTTGAAAATTAGGTTGAACAGCCCTAAAAAATTTAAAATTTCATCCCGAGAAATTTCCTCAAACCCTTTCTTAGTTTTAGGAAAGGGGAAAATTAAGCAGTGCCTAAACCCTTATTTACTGGGGTTTTAAAAATTTCGGGCCCTTTAAACAATAAACCCAAAATTAAACTAAAGGGAAAAAACCAAAAATTACTTTTGACAATCTGGCTGCCCGTTGTACTTCCTTAAACGCTGCAGGCCCTTACTAATGTTTTCATATGGCCCTTTCCATGTACACCAAAATTTTAAAAATTTTGTCAAAAAAAAAGGGCAAGGTTACTCATTTCCGATAATACTAATCTATGAGTGGGGATATAGGGGGGCACCGGGCCGGTCACTAAAACCAAAAGGGGGGGGTTCGGAATTTCCATGGGCCCCGGTTGGGAAAGGAAAAGGATGTTAAAGGCATAGAAATTTTTTCCCGAAAAGGGGAAAATCTAAATAATTGCTTTCGTCAATCTTTTTCTGAGAAGTAAGGTGTTTCCTGAAAACTTAAACAAATTTTTTCCCTCCTATTACGGGAAATGGTTCAGCGTGAAACAGTGATCGAAAATTGAAACAAAAATCAAAAAAGCCATGCGGATGTACCATCAGTTTTTTTTTAACCATTACTACTGGGGAACAGTGGGGTTTTAAAGGGGGGCCCGGCCCTTAAAAATGCCTTGTTCTAAAATTTTATTTTATTCCTCTCTGAAGTGGGGGACTGGGGAGGGACGGGGGGGGGGTTTATTTTTTTTAAGCTCTTATAATCTGGGGGAAATTATTCAATTTTAAATTTTTTTAATAAATAAAGGGTGGCCCCCGGGAAATATCAGAAAAATTTTCCTGTACACAAATTTTAAATTTAAACTTTTTAATTTTCTGCTTTTTTTGAAAAGGACTAAAATTTTGGTGTAATTTTTGAAAATTTTTAAGTCGGAATTTTAAACCGGACTCTTTTTTACCACCCGATTTAAAGGGGGCGGGTTAATCCTTTCCCAAACCCCAAATTTCATCTTCACAAAGCCCATATGGTTTGTTGGAAAGGGGTTAAAAAAACAATTTAAAACATCCTTTTTCCCTTATCAAATGCATTGTTCTACTTATGTGCTTCTGGGGGTTTAATTTTTCTTAAGTAAGTTAAACATGAAGAGCTTGTAAGTGCCTTTCCCCAAATCAATTAAGTAATTTATTTTTGTTCTTTTTTTTCAAAGAACGGGGAAGGGACCCCCCCGGGAAAAATCTTAAAAATTTTTGATGATCAGGAAGTAAAACTAAAATTAAACACCTTTTTTAAAAAGGGCCTCGCCCTTGTGATTTAGATCGAATTTATGACCCAAAATTCTGGAATAAAACTGATGTGGGAAATTTCCGGGAGAAGCAATTTGGGGCGCAGCCCAGCAAAATTTATCTTTCAATTCTTAATAATTTTTTAACGTAAAACGGGGGTCCTAATTTTTAATAAAATTTTTCCCCAAAAAAAAATCTTAGGACTGACAGGGCCCCCTACAGTTACGACCATAAAGCATTTTCGAAAGGGGAGAAATGCCTTTCCGGCCCGCTGGGAAATTTTTCCCCAAGCGAAAAGAAGGTATGGGGATCCGATGCCACCCTTTTTTTTTTCACACCAACTTTTTTTTTCAAGCAACCCTTCAGTTTACTGGGGGAATTTTTCTCCCCCCCCCCCTACCGTTACAACTGGGGGGTAAGGATTTGGGAAAAAGGGTTTTTTTATACCGAGAACTTGGGGAAAGTTCCCCCAAAATTTTGGAAAGAAATTGCGTACCTCTGTCTGAGAGTATCCCCTAGGAATGCCCCTAGCAGAAAAAATTTCATTAGAAAAGTTTCCCGGGCTCAGACCCCGAATCAATGTTTTTTTAACGGGAGAGAATCAGGGGAACCCCGGTGGCAAAATCTATTAATTTAAATTTATTTTTTGAAACCTGGGTAAGGGGTTAGGGCCGACAATATCGTCGCGACAAAAGAAAAAAGGTTCAGTCACAATAGGTAATGGCTGCAATGGGGCTGGCTTTTTTCCTTCCCCTTTCTGGAAAATTTTTCTGGGACTTCTCACAAGATCTGCGTAGTCTTTTTATGTCACCCCCATTCCAAAGGGCCAAAAGAAAAATTTTTCCCTTAAATTTTAATTTCTGTCTTACGATGGGGAGAAATTTCCCTTTCAAGGGTGGCCCCCCCTTTCATGTGCCAGACTGAGAATTATCTTCCGGCCGTTTAGCAGGGACAACCAAAGAGGTTTACCAACCCCCTTTTCACAAAAACTAAATTTTCCAAAAGGAGCGGTAGGGAATTTAAAAACCCTTCATTACCTTTATACTTGGGAAAACAGAGCCATTTGCGCATGTTTTTCCCTTTCCCCCCCATTAAACTTTAACCCGACCCCCTGAAAAAAAGAGGGGCAAGTTGACTGGGGTTTGACGAATTTCCCCAAAGGGGGATATTGAAAGGTTTTAACTTCGGGAAAACTAGAGGTGGGACTCTCTTAATTTTTCATGACTAGTTTCCAAATGCTTTAACATATTCATCAGTAAAAATTAGTCCTTTTTTTTTTAACTGGTACAGTAAAACGGTATGTTTCAATATGGTTTTGACACAGTTTTAACTGGCAGTAAAAGGGTTTTTGTAACATTAAACCCGGGTTATTTTTGATCTTTGGGCACCTTGGGAAAGTTCCCAATTAAAACAAAAGCAAAACTTGAATTTGGGGCCCTTTCAGCTTTAAAAACCCCTCCAAATAATATGGGGGATCCCAAGAAAAAATTTTTACCGGGAAAGTGTCGTACGCCCAAGTAATCAAAAACTCTAGTCCCAAGGGCATGTGTAGGTCAACATCCGGGAGAATTTTTTCAGCAAAAAAAAACACAAGAACAGCCGGAAACTCGGGGGTAGTTGAACCCCAAAAACCATTTAAAGGTGGGCCAAAAAGTTAAGAATTTACGAGGGGGATTGGGGCATCAAAAGAAAAAATTGACGGGATTAAATAGACGGGTTTTTTGAAAAACAAAAGGGTTTTTTTGGGGAAAGTGTTTGAAAGGCCCGACTTCACCACAACCCCTGGGCATTTAAATTTAAAGGGCTCGGGGCTTTTTTCCTCACTTCTTCTGGCCCCAAACCAAAGTTGGGTCTGAACCATCCCCTTCCCCTGTGTAGGAAACCCGGGGTTCGATTTGGGGAAGGGTCCTGGGGGCGGGAAACCCAAGTTCTGCCAAAAAACCCCGCCCCCCCCCGGGCCCCCCCCCCCCCAAAGAGTAGAGACGTTGGGTTTTCCCTTTTAGAAAAAGGGGAATAAACTGGGAAAAACGCAAGATTTTGCGGGGCCAATATCCCTAAAAGAAAAGTAAATTTCATAAGAATTTTCTCTACGTTTCTGGGGTCCCCCCATAATCGAACATCCGTCCTTTAAATTTAAATTTCAAATTTTTTTAAATGTTTCCCCCCAGGTTTTTAATTTTGGGAGGGGGGGAAAATCCACTCTGTAACTATTGAAATTTTAAACAAAACTATCAAGAAAACATTTTTTTTAAAAGCTCATAATCCCCTTTTGTTTTCTCAGGGGGTAAACTTGTTTTAAAAAATCTTACTTTCTTTCCCCGTCAAAAAGGGTGCCTAAACCTTTACGGCATAAAAAATTTCCCTTTTTTAAAAATTTAAAAAAACGCCCCCTCTTTTAAAACCCTTTTTAAATACAAAGAAAAGTTTTTAAACATGAAACACAGGCAAGCTGGGTCTAAAAGTATTCCCTCACCGAACACGGGGTTTATGGGGGCATCCCTTATTGGCACGGATTTTTTTCATTTTAAATTTTGAGCGGGGTCGGCTTTTCCCGGTTTTTTAATTCTACTGTAATTTTTGTAACTCACGCTCTTTAGCCCCTCTTTTCCCTGTAATATTTTGCGTTTCTCACCCTAAACGGACAGAGTTTTCACCTGAGAGTCCTAGGGGCCTCTGCCCTGCCCCCACCCTTGGGCCCCAAAATTTTGCCCTAACAAAAAAAATTTTTTAAAACCCTTTTAAATTAAATTATCAAAAAGTTTCAGTTTCGGAATTTTACTTGAAAAAATCTCATCTCCGGGCCCTAAGGGGGGAGGGGGGGAGGCGGGGTAAAACCCGGCTCCCACGAAAACTACGTAAATATTTTTCCCCAAACCCAAAGAAATACCAAAACCTACTCACTGCGCCAATTGTGGATAAATTTGGTTCTTTTAATTTGGGTTGGGGCTAGTTCGGGTTAAATCGAAAAATAATTAAACCTCATACATTTTTTACACTTTCCCAAAAATTTTTACATTTCACAAAAAATTTTGCACTTTCCATTTTTTCCCTTTTTTAACAAAAAAATAATAGTTTTTTTTTCCCTTTCTAGTTTTAAATTCCCCCGCTTTTGGTTTTACTCCTTTTGGGCCCCACTCAGACAGGACAGGAATTTAAACGGGGGAAAAAGAAGGGGGCCTTCCTGTCCGCCCCTTTAAAAGAAGTAGGTCCCTTAAAGGAGATAACTCCCAAAATAAATTAAAAATTTTTTCGGGCATTTACCTAATTCTAAGTAAAATTAAATTCTAAAAACACCCTATGGGAAAAACCCAAAAAAAAGTCAAAATAAAATCGCTTCTCCCCCATCCCCAAAAAAAATTTTTTTAAAACCCTTTTCCATGTAGGGGTGTCCAAAAGCGAACTAAACAAGACAATGAATCCCCACTTAGTGGCCACTTGGTTTTATGGATGGCCACTCACGAACCCTTTTTCCGCCACGAACGAAATGAACACAAAATCAAACCATTTCGCCGAATTACGAGTCGTCGCTTATTTTTCGCCAATATCTTTCTAATTCTTCGTTAGGATCTTTAAAAACGATAATGTCTTTCCCCCACATATAAGTGTGTTTTGTGTGTGTGTGTGTTTTTTGTGTTGGTGTGTGTGTGTTGGGGTGTGTTTTGTTTTGTTGGCTGTGTGTTTGGGGGGGGCGTGTGTTTTTTGTGTGTGGTTGGTGTGTGTGTATTTTGTGGTGGGTGTGTGTGTGTTTTGATGTGGTGCTTTGTGGTTGTTGTGGTGTGTGTGGTATCTATGATTATATATTTAAAAATTTTATATTATATAATAATATATATATATATATATTATAGTATATTTTTTTTAAAGATTTATGCAGCCAAAGGGAAAATAACATAGAAATCAGATAAAAAGAAAAAAAACAGGGGAGGCCCAAAACGGCTTGGCCATGGTGTGGTGTGGGTGTGTTTGTGTTGGTGTTGGGGGTATGTGTGGGGGACTTTTACAGTTTATATTAAAATATAAATTTTAAATATATTATAATATATATATAATTATTATATATATATATATTATGTTATTATGTATTAAAATAAATT
Organism: Penaeus monodon; assembly: GCF_015228065.2. Classification (NCBI taxonomy): domain Eukaryota; kingdom Metazoa; phylum Arthropoda; class Malacostraca; order Decapoda; family Penaeidae; genus Penaeus; species Penaeus monodon. The sequence goes on from NW_023660975.1 coordinate 11,688, forward strand.
TATATTTTTATATTATATATATATAATTATATATATATAATATATTTATATATATATATATTATGATAAGATAAGATACAACATAATACTACATCTAAAATATACATATAATATTATAATATATATATAATAATTTTATAAATATAATTTAAAATTTTTATATTACATATATAATATAAAAAATATTAATTTTATATAATTAATATATTATATATAATATAAGTATATTTATAATTGAAAAAAAGAAACATTATTAAGTTTAAAAATAATATATATATATTAAAAATTAAAAATATATATAATTAAAAATATATTTATATAAAAATATAAAACCAATATAATATAAATATAATATAATTATTATATATATATATATATATATATATATATATATATTAAAATTAGTGAAAAAAGCATTCAATGTTTTATTGCATAAAATTATATATATTATAATAATAAAATATAATATAAAGATAATATATATATATATTATAAATAAATTTTAATATATATAGGGCCGCGGGGGCAGAGGGGGTTGGGCATCGGATACCGGCATGGGGGGCAGGGCCCGGGCCAAAGTTTGTGTGGTCCCAAGCCCCGGATAAATAGAGAGAATGATTTCCCAAAAAGGAACACCGGCACTCTCCCTGGGAAAAGGGAAATTGGGACTGCAATTAAGAATGCTGTGACCCCCGGGGGCTCAAACATTAACCTACCCTAAAAAAAAAAAAAAAAAAAAAAAAAAAATAATATATATGTGTTGTGGTGTGTGTGTGTGTGTGGTTTGGGGGGTCTGTGTGGTGTGTGTGTGTGTGTGTTGTGGTGTGGTGTGTTGTGTGTGTGTTTCATGCGTGACACGGGCTCAAACAGAACCTACCTAAAAAAAAAAAAAAAAAAGAAAAAAAAAAAATAATATATTAATAAAATTACTTATATATAATAATATTTTAATATTTATTAAATTAATATTAATATATTATATAATTTTTTAAATATTAGTAAAAATGGGGTTATTATATATTATATATATAAAATATAATTATAAATATATATATAATATATATATAATATTAACAAAACACACACACACATATTTTTATAATTATTATATTAAATTTTGTGTGTGTATATAATTATTATATATGAAATTTGTATATTATGAATATGTTATACAACAACATAATATATAATAATATAAAATTATATATTAATATTATATATTATAATATATATTATATTATATATTTATATATAAAAAACGGAGCTGTTGGCACCGTGGACCCCCCCCATCCTTCGCCACTAAATCATCTTCGCTTTTTTTTCCCACTGTCCCCATCGACACCCCAAAAAATATCTTATATTGTCCCAGCTTTTTTGGTTTTGCCCTTTTCCCTTGTTTCCCTATCCCCCATCCCTGTCAGCAATTTTTTAAAATACTTTTACTTCTTTTACATGACCAATAAACTTTAATTTTTTTTTGTTCAAGATGTCAACGTCGGTCTTTAAAATTTATTTTTTCACACTTATCATTGCTTTTTTTCTATCCGAAATAGCGTACTCGTCTGTAACACCCCCTTTTTCAAAACTTTTGTCTTTTTTTGTCTATCTATTAAAACCCCCCAACCTCAAAACCCCATATGATGCAATTGGAAAACTAATATTCAATAACTAGCTTTGCCCCGTAAGGTAATTTTTTCGGTTTTTCCCAGTGTTATTGAGAGCAATTGTGGCGTTTGGCAAGGGAATTTTCTTTTTTTTCCCGGGGGAAATCATCATATGTATTATTAAAAACAGCTCCAAGATAAGTGAACTCTTTCACATTTTCACAATCATTCCATGTTGTAACTGTCATAGTTCATGCCGGTTCTTTGAATTTTTATGATTTTAGTTTTTTTGGCATAAGAAAAAAAGCACCCTTTTCGTTTGCTTCTCTAATTTTATTAGTAGTTGTTGTGTTATGATACTGCTGGAAATAAAAACATATCCGGGTACCTGATTTGATATTTGTACCCTGAACATCACAGTTCCTAAAAATTCTCTAGAGCCCTCTCAAATTTTCAGAATAATATTAAAAGGGGCGGAGACAGAAGCACCCTGTCTATCTTGTTTGACTTCAAACCTTTTCTGTTAACCCAAAGGGGTTCTTACAGGTGCTTTTTTTGGCATAAAGGGTTTTTTATTTTTGGAATGTTTTGGGGAAATCATATCTACATGTTTTCCAGAGGAATCGTGATAACAGTATAAAAAAAGTTTTCCCAAAATCGATGAAACACGGTATGGGTTTTTTGAGTTCTCTGTTTTTCTTATAAATAAATTTCTGATATAGAATCTGGTTCGGGTCCCCTTTCTAGGGGGGAAAACCCTGCTTGTTCGCTGCAATTTCTTAAATTTCAACTTCTTCTTTCAAAATAATTTTCAAAAAAAATTTTGCTTTTGTACTTTTAATGAAATTTGTCCTTTATTGTGCTTTGGGAGGAAACCCCTTTTTTGGGATGGGAGTAAAGATGATTTTAACCCAGTCTTTGGCCATTTTCTTTATTCCATTTTTTTGGGGACAGAGTTTGTAAAAGAAGTTTTCAACACTTCCCCAGCATTCTTAATTATTTGCGTTATTCATCTACCCCGGGCTCTTTTATTCTTATTTCTTTTAGGTTTTTATAACTTGTCCAGAGGGGCGGGGGTTCTCCTCGCCGCATTGAGTCAATTAAAGTTTTGTTAGATTTTTATTCTTTTTGTAAATTTGGAACAAAATTGTTTCCCATCTATTTTTACTTTTTTTTCAAAAAAAACAAGTCCATTTTCAGTTTTGATATGTCCTTTGGGGTTTGAATTTTGGGTGTGAGTTTCGCCCTTTTTGTGGGTTTTTTATTTGTCTTTTTGATAAACATTTTTAAATTCTCGGGCAATGTTCACTAAATATTTTTTTCTTATCTTGTCGCAATAATTTTTGAATTTTGTATTTTTTTTTTGAAATTATTTTTCAACTGGATTATGAAAATTTTTTTTGGGATTTTTTTGTTTCAATTTCACTTGTTTTTTTGATACCCGGGGGGAATTTGTTTTTTCTTTTTGGCGATAGTTTCTTAAAACAGTGCTCAGCGGAGTTCTTTTTCCTTTTTCCATAAATCATTTTGGTGTTTTATCATCTTTACATTTATTTAGTATTTAAATTTTTTGACACGAATTTTTGTTTTTTATCAAGATTTTTTAGTCGAGCTTTAGAGTGGGTTGGACGCCCCCTTTTTTGTCTTATTTAAAGTCGTAGTTAGTAGTTGGGGGTCCTGTTTCGTCGGCCCGTTTGTTTTGGGATTTTTTTTGCAAATTTTTCCCTTTTTTGGTTCAGCCATGTAGTAATTTTTGGTTTCGTGTTTTTTTTCTGTGAAAAAACCCCGTGTACAAAGGCTTTGGGGGGTGTTGGAAAAAGATTGGGATAACAAAATTTTTTGTACACAGAATTCAAACAATCTTACCTTTTCATTATATCTCCAAGGCCCAATTTTCCCCAGGGGTAATTTTTTTGATTTTTTTTTTCACTTTTCATGAGATCTCCCATGATTTTTTACACTCTGTAGGGGTTGGTCTAAAGTATCTTGGAGGAGTTTTAAAAAATTTCCATTTTTTATACTTGCAAATGTTGGGGCGTGATTGATAAAATAAATATTTGAGGGGTTTTTTTGTATTCGACTTTTAAAAGCGTCATTTTTTTGGGGTGACCCAAAATTTGTGATTTGCAGTTTTTTGTGAAATCTAGCAACTCCGTGACTAAATTTTTTTTTCTTTTTCCAGAAAAAAGAACTGTCTGTTTTTTTTAGTTTTGAAAATTCCATTATTTTTTCCCAATTTTGGGCCCCACTTTTTTAGTATTTTAATGTTGTTTTAAACCATTTCGTTCGACGTATTTAATTTACCCCCTTCTTTCATTTTTTTTACGTTCCCCGTTCCCATTTTAATGTGTTTTTAATGGAAGTTTTCTTATCTTCTTTGTTTCCAAGCATGTTTTTAAAATTGCAGCCGGTGCCATGACTAAAGCGCCCCTTTTAAACCCCCGCGACGGGCGATGTGTAGAAATTTTAATTTTTGTATTTTTTCATTGTTAGAGGTTTGTCAGGGGAAAAAAAAGTTTAGTGGAATCCCCAGCTCCTTCTCAAATCGCAGTCTCCAAAATAACTAGGAGGGGCACTTGCCATTTTTTAAAAAAGTTTCACGTAATACGCCCGAAATATTATTTGGGAAACCCTAAACGTAGGCTGAAGGTGTTTTTTCAGATACACTGCCCTGTGCCCCACAGTTTTACCGCAACCCTGGTTAAGGGCTAAAGGGTGCCCATCCTTTTTCAAGGGAACCCCAGGGTGCAGTTTATTTTCTTACCCAGGACAAAAAATTTATTACTATATAATACCCCACACACCAAAACAAACACACACACCACACACACACACACACACAAAAAAACACACCCACACACCCCCAACAAAATATAAAATAATAATAAATATATATTATTATATATATATACTTTTATATATAAATAATATATGACAAAAATATATATATATATATATTTTATATAATAATATATATATATAATATGATATAATATACACATAGACAATATAACAACACACACCACACACAAAAACCCCACACACTCACACACACCATAATATGAAAAGTTTTATAACAGATTTACCAAAAAGACAAAAAAACACAACACACACCAAAACCACACAAAGAAAACACACACACACACACACACACACACACACCCCACAACACACGCGCGCGCGCACGCAAAAAAAATACACCCCACCATACAACACACAACACCACACCCACACCCCCTTTCACACACCACTCACGCAACACAAAGCACTCCACCCACGCAGTCGGAGCGCAGAGCCTTGACGTCATGGGGTTTTTATGATTTTTTTTTGCAATCTAGAAGGTGGTTGCCGTTTTCCCTTTCCCCCGGTGTTTTTTATCAGTCACCCTCTCCCTGTGTTGAGGCAAATTTAGGGGATGTTCCTTGCCCCGGGAAACAACGCGGCGGTCGGTGACTCGAACCCCGAACCAGATTTCCGCGTGACGTCTTGAGCCGACCCCCTTAACCCTTCGGCCCCCCGCGGCCCCCCTATATATTTTTATTGTGTTGTGTTGTGGTGTGTGTGTGGGTGTGTGGTGTGTGTGTGTGTGTGTGTGGTGTGGTGTGTGTTGTGGTTTGTGTGGTGTGGGTGTGATTTCCCCAGCCCTGGTTTTAGTACTTAAAAGGGAATATTCGTTTTCTCGGGGGCCCAGCGGCAGTCAAGCGCAGGCATTTTTACGACGCCCGGCGGGGGAATTCAACTCGGGCCACGAGGGGATCCGTGCTCTAACCACTAGGCCCTCGGGCAGTCATTATAATATATACCACCAAAAAAATTATTACATATGTACATCAATAATTATATATAATATATTATATATATAAAAATATATAATAATAATAAAATAATACAAACATAATATACCACACAAATATTGATAAATATATATAAATATAATTTTATATAAAATATATAAATATATATATATATATATTATATAATATATTATATAAAAATATATAGTTTTAAATTAATTTCATATATATATTATAATTATAAAATATTAATAATATATATATACCTTTTATATATATTATATTATAATAATATATATATATAATATAAATAATTTTAAAATATTATAATAATGGGGGTGTGGGTGGTGGTTTTGGGGGTGTGGGTGTCGTGTGGGGGTGTGTGTGTGTGGTGTTGTGTGGTGTGTGGGTGGTGTGTGGGTGTGGTGTGGTGGTGTGTATGTATAAATTAAAATATATAATATTTAATTTTATATATATATATATTTTATAAAATTTGTGAATGAAGCTTCTTTTTCTATTATCTATCATTTTCATCATATATAATATTATATAAACGTTTCTTTATTTATTTAATTTTATACAATAAAAAAATATATATATAGATAAAAGATAGATAGATAATAGATAGAAGATAGATAGAGAATATATTCTGTTAACACACACACAACACACACCGAAACCAAAACAAAACACACACACAACCAACCCCCACACACAAACCACACCACACACCACAACACAACACCACACACACAAAACACACACAACACCACCACAAAATTAAAATATATAAATATTTTTTTATATATAAATATTAAAGTAATATATATAAGACATAACACACAACATCACCCAACAACATACTGCAACACACACACACACACACACCCACACCACACACCCACCCAAAAACACATATATATAATATATATAATAATAAAAAATTAAAAAATTATAATATAAAAAAAATATAAAAAAATATATATATATATAATATATTATAATATATATATATAAAATTAAAATTATATATAATATAATAATATATTGTTTTGTACAACATATATTTCATATATTATTTTATAAATATTAAAATAATTTAAAAATATATTTATATATATATTTTATATATATATTTTTACAAATGTTTAGATGGAGCCACACACACACACACAAACCACACACACACACACACACCACACCACAAAACCACACACAACACACACCCCCCCAAAAAAAAAAAAAAAAAAA
>NW_023660976.1:0-18338 GCF_015228065.2 Penaeus monodon
TGAATTTATTCATTCATGTGTGCTTTTTTAGCAGCTTGATATGCTATTTCATTGCCTCTAATGCCTATATGTGACGGTATCCATTGAAATATGATATTCTGTTTTTGTTTTGCTAATGTGAGTATTATTTGTTTTGTATTTCGTATGTGATTTGTTTGTATGTTTTGGGTCTGTGATTTACTATTAATTGTAGTGTTGAAAAGGAGTCTGTGAAGATTATTGAGTTTGCTATTTTATTATTTTGAATGTAATGCATCCTTGTTTTATTGCAAATAACTCTGCTTTGGTTATATTTGTGCATTTTGGTAGCTTCCAGATTGTTGTAATGTTAGCATTTTGGATAAATATTGCTGCTGAAGCTGAATTTGGCTCTTTTATTTCAATCCATCTGTGAATTTTTTTTTGTTGTTGCCTATATGTTATCTTTTCTAACATCAGAAACTGTTTTTTAATTATTTTGTTCTGAAAGATCTTTTGATATACCATTTATAAACTGAGTTCTTAAATGTTGTGAGATATCATACCATGGTGGTACTGGGGTGATGTTCTGTACTATACTTGTTGATATATTTAGCTTTAAATGTTTACAGGTTTCTATGGCTCTGTAAATTAACAATTTTTATCTTCATTTATTATTATTTGCTTTATTAGTGTGTTATCTGGTTCTCTAATATTTTTGCTAGTTGAATACATTCTATTTCCTTTTTTCTTATTTCTATTGGTATTTTGTTAGTTAATGCTTCAGGGATATTATTGGGGTGGATCTAAATTAACTTGTTGCTATCCTTAGTGCTAGATTTTGTACTGTTTTCTAGTTTTTTTTTTAATTCTGTATTTTTTGCATTTCCATAAACTGATATTCCATTCTCTATTTTAGGTTTGATGTATATATTATAAAATTTTAACAGTGTTTCTTTATTTGCACCCCATGTGTATGAGGATAGTTTTTTCATGATATCTATCCTTTTTAAAGATATTATTTTTACGTTTTCAATATGGTCTTTCCAGTTTAGTCTTGGTGAGTCAAATCTTAATCCTAAGATATCATGTTTGTTTGTGAAATCCATTTCTTCATTATCTATTTTTATGTTGGGCATATTTCTTATCTTCTTATGTGTAAAACACATTATTTTGCTTTTTGTTAAGTTTATTTTTAAATCCCATGTGGTTGCCCATTCTTTAAGATGTCTTAAAGCTCTTTCTAGATTAATTGTTGCTTCAGTTAAATCTTTATTTGTGTTATTAGTGTTATGTCATCTGCATATATTATCTTATTTACATTTCCTGGTAATTTTAGGTCTGTTATCATTATATTGAATAATATTGGGTTTATAGGGGAGCCCTGAGGTACCCCGCTTGACATTTTTACACTTTTTTGAAATTTCTTTACCAATTCTTATTTGAAAAGTTCTTTCTTTAAGAAAACTGAGATCCATTTTATGAAATACCATTAATTCCTAATTTTGACATTTTAGTTAGTAGTGCGCCATGATTTTACTGTGTCAAAAGCTTTTTCTAAGTCTATACAGGCTAACAATGCTATTTTATATTTTTAAATGCATTATTTATGCGTGCATCTATTATTTGTAGTGCTTCTATTGTACTTTTATTTGGTCTAAACCTGTAAGATCTTCATCTAGTTTTTTATTTACTTCTAACCACCATTTATTCTCTTTGTTTTTATATTTTAAATTTTTTTTTTTTTTTTTGTTATTCGACTAATAATGGTTAATGGTTAATGGTTAAAAGCAAGAGAAATGTGCTAGACATCTAAGGTCATGTAGCACTATAGTTAATGTTTGGGAAGGGTGGTTGAGTTAGTGATTAGTTGTCTAAGCTGGGCAAAGGAATTGGTGAGTGAAAGGGTTAGGGTCGGGTGTGGTAAGGAGTTAGATTAGATGAAGGATATGTAATAGGTTGTTGAAGCAGAAAGTGTGGGATTCTGAAAGGATGTCTGATAGGTTGGGAGGTCGGTGAAGGGAGGATAGATGGGGGAAAGCAGAGGTACGGGTTGTTTCAAAACGTGGGCACGATAATAGGATGTGTGGGATTGAAAGGGGAACATTACATAAGGAACAAGGAAGATACGGATAACTGTGCAAGGGACATTGGTTTGAAAGGGAGGTGTGACATATGGTGTTTTCTGATTGATAAGTATGGATGAGATGATAATTGGGGATTGGTATTGGAGGATGTGTTAGATATGACGAAGGTCAGGTCTGTGGGAGCGGAAACCGCGAATATTCTAATGAAGGATAGTTATACTTTACTGATTTTGAGGGGGGAAGCAGCTAGAGGGTGGGAAAAGGACTGAGAGGTCTGAGATGGGAGAGGTGTGGGAGTTGGTGTTCTACTAGGAGGGGTATTAGGAGATGGAGGGTCTGAGGAAGGGGATACTTGTGACATAAGGGATTCACGTGTGTATCCAGGAGGGAGTGAAAGGGATAGAGGGGATGGTGGGAGGGATAATGTGGGCGGGGTTGGGGTCGGGGGGGATGGGCTGTGTTGGGAGGGGGTAGGAGGATTGGGTGTAGGGGGGATATCGTTAGGAGGAGGATGGATATCAGCAGTTACTTGGAGTGTGGAAGGAGCAGGAGTTGTAAGATTTGGAGGTTGAGTGTCAGTTTTCATTAGGTAATCTTGAATATTTTCAATGGTTTCTTCTTCTGAGTTGGTTTGGGAGTTTTGTGGAATATAGGATTTCTTGTGAGGGGGGGAGAGAGGACTGGTGTCTCAAGCAAAGAGTAAAGGAAGGTGGAGGTGATTGTGTGGTAGGGAAAGAGGGGTGTGGAACGTTTGTTCTGTCTGTTACGGGTTAGTGCGAGGAGGGAGAGGGGAAGGTGTTGGGGTTGTGGTGGTGATTGAGATATCTGTAGTAGAGATTGGAGTGTCTGGATTTAGGATGGCAAAAGAGTTTGACTGGGGAAGGTAGGAGTAGAAGAGGGGGGTTTAGATGTAGGGGGGGTGGGTTTAGAGAATTGGTAGAATGAGCAGTATTACTGGAGTAAGGAGTAAGAGAGAAACCAACGTCAACGTGCTTCTTGTCTGCTTCACGTAGTGTGAGTCCAAGTTTGAATCTGAGAGTTGCTACCTCAGACTCAAATTTGTAGGTGGGACAGCCCCTATAAAATACATTATGGGGGCCGCCACAGTTGGCACATGTGCGTGATTGTGCAGACCAGTTAGATCGGGTATGGCCAGGTTGGCACATATGGGCATCTGGCTGTGAACGGCAATGTTTGGCTGGGTGTCCTAGACGCCAACAATTTTGGCACTGACGTGGAGGAGGTTGGTATGGACGACAGGAGGATTCTCCTCCAATATAGACGTTAAAGGGAAGGTCATGTCTACAGAAGGTAATTTTGGCTATGTTAGTGGGTTTCTTTCGATTACCTCTGGGGGGAATGGAGTAGCATTGTACTGACGTTGCATCATAGTCTGTGAGACAGGCAAGTAGGTCTTCTCCACAATCTGACCAATCTTTGTCATAGATTGGGCAATTGAAACTGTTCCGGTGCAACTATTAAGGGTTGGATGGGGTTCTGCAAGGATGGGGTTACCATATATGTCTGTTAGTTTTGTTAATGCTATAGCTTGGTTTTCGGATGTTACTGTGACAAGACGGGAGCGGTCGGGTCGGCTACGGAAAGAGACTTTACCTACTTGTTTTTGGAGACATTGTTGGAAGAGAAGGGTGTTGTCAGAGTAGGGAGCTGTGGGAGGGATCACGAAAAATCGGTCCCATTTGGCTGCGCTGAAGAGGGTATTCAATATTGTTGTGGTGATAGGGGTAGTAGAAGGGCGGGTGCGTGACGATGGAGTAGTGTTGAGGGAGGTAGTGTTATGGGGAGGTGGGCAATAAGGCTGTAAGGTATTAATAAGGGAGGATGGGGTGGTTGATGTTGGAGGTTGTGGGGGTAGAGGTGATGAAGTTGAGCGTGCTGGGAAAGTGGAAATGTTCCTTAAGGATTGGTTGTTGGCTACTGTACTAGTAGGCATTGATGAGGGGGTAGTTGTTGCAGTGTTCGGAGCCGTGGTCAAAGGAGAGCCTGGGGTCAGGGAATCGGATGAGTTTACATCTTTGGGGCTATTTGATAAAGGGGCAAGCCTCATTGCCCCTAATAGTGGAGATAAGTTTTCATTATTGGCCATGGTAAGCCTGGATTATGTTGGGGATAAACAGTCCACCCCTCAGGGTCCCCTTGAGGGGTAAGGGCTAGATAACTAAATCAGGGAATACCGTGCCCATGGCTCCCCTCAGGCCGTTCAGGACTGGCACAAAGTCAGCCTTTCATCCTTTCAGCACGGCTCTCACACCTTAGGAGGTGGATAGTAGAAGGGTTTTGGTGAAGGGACAGAACGAAGGTGGAAGGAAAATAAAGACCATGCAAAATTAGTTGAGTCGGGCTGAGTCCCAGGTTGGGGAGTTCCCCATCATTGGGTCCCAGTCTCCGCCTCCTAAAACCCCCCCGACACAACACGGCAAGGGATTGGGGGGGTATTCGACTAATAAAATCTATAAGATTTTTTTCTCTGATGGATTTTTTGTCTGGTTTGTTTATTGGATTTATATTACATTTTTAAATTCTTGTGGATATTCTCCTTTATTCCAGTATTGTTTATTTGTTTTAAAATTTTGTTTATTATTTTTACTGGAGCATTTGGAGGGTTGTTCTTTATTTATCAAGTAATTTAACTCTGTCTTTTTGTTCTGAATTGATCTTATATTCCACAATATTATTTTATTCATTAAAGTGTTTAATTAAATTCTTAAATATTGGCATTATTTCTTTTATTGTATCTGTGATAATTTCTAGGAATGATTTATCTGAGTTCATATTGTTAATTAAGTTTGTGATTATGTTGACCACTTCCTTTATTGTCTCTATCCATGAGAAATCTTCTATTTTTTTATTTACTTTATGTTTTTCATTTCTTTAATTGGGGTTGGTAACAGGAGAATCATTTTGAGTTAAAGGTTTAGTGAGTGTTTGGTTTGGGTCGTTTTGTTTTTCCCTTGGGTTTTCTTTGTCTGTTTGTTTTGTTTGTTCTGGTGTGTGTGCTATGTCATTTTGTTTGTTATTTGTATTTTGTATTTTTTTTTCTTTTGGGTGTTCTTTGTTCTAATGTTAAGCTTTGAGATTGGTTTAATGTTTGGGCAAATGTTTATTGGAATAATCTGTTCTATTGTTTGTGGGTTTGTCTTGTTTTAATTTGTTTGTTTATGTATATGTTGAGTTTCTGGTTATTTATTGTTGTTCTTTCTTGGAGTAGTTTCACTTGCAAGTTCTGTTTGTATTGGTTTTAGTTCTTGAAACTGTTTCTTTATTTCTAGGTTGTTTGGTGTTATGTTTTTGGTGTTTATTTTTTGTGCTTCTTTGTGTATTTTGCATGTATTAGTGTTAGGTGCTAAAAAAAAAGGTAACACCGGCACTCTCCATGGAAAGAACTGGGCCCTACCATGTACTACTCCAAGAGCATCACAACATGAAAAAACTAAGTATCATGCTGTGACCACGGGCGCTCAGACATGAACCTACTGTTAAAATAAGAAGTGTTAGGTGCATGATTTTCCTGGCAGTAGAAAAAATATTCTGTATTTATACAATCTTTATAACTATGATCAAATTGACTGCATTTACTGCATCTTTTTTTATTTTTACATGACATTATCCCATGGCCATATCTAAGACAGTTGAAAGCATTTGGGTATTGGGAAAGTGTATTGGGTTTACTGTATAGGAGGTATGCCTATTTCAACTTTTTCTGCTAGGGTGCCTTTAAATGTTAATCTTAATGATTTTGTTTCTATCCATTTGTTTTCAGTTTCTTTATCTTTATTAATTCTTTTTATTCTTATTACCTCTATTATTTCTGAATTCTTTCCACTAACTGTTCTTATTTTATCTTCTATTTCTTCAGGACTTAATTTCAACTGGGAATATTGTTCTGTAAGAACAACCTATGTTCTTACTGGAGGCTGGCTGTTTACATATAACTTTCCATTCTCCCATTTTTTGAATTGAATTTGAATTTTTGAATTTTTTTATGTCTTTGACTTCAAATCTTATTGCTTTTCCAATACCCAGTACTCTTAAGGAGTCTTCATAATATATTTTGGAATTCAGATTTGTTTATAGATTCCGTTAGTTTTATGGGATTATTTGAAGAAGTTGGAAGATTTTGTTTCATCTGCTAAGCTTATTATGATAACATTAGGGTTATCTTGCCTGTTAATTGCTGGGTCATCGGGTGTGATCGTTCTGCTTCCACGCTGTTCCTGCCGGTTTTCGTTTTCTTGGATGCTTGGATTTGGATCTTGTTCGCTGTCACAGTTTTCTCTTGGTCTTTCATTGATTGGGAATCGTAAATCATTTCATTTTTTCTCCTGGTTCTGAATTAAGTTCAGTGTCCATTAATTAGCCTTATGTTCACTGCACTCAAAGTATTAAAGTTAGTTTAGATGTTCTCTCCGTGAAGGTTCGAACGGTCAATATTACATTTGAGAATCTCACGAAGGCCGATCAGCGCGAACCGACGCACTTTGTTTACGCCATGCCTGGACTGCGTTCGTTTGTATATCATGGCTTGGGATTCGGTTGCGTGTACGAGTTTATGTTACAATGTATCAACATATCAATATGAAAAATGACGATATTTATATATATTTTTTTATATAAATGTGATTACGTATGCGTTCATGACTAGAAAATACAGAAATATCTTTGACCATCTAATTTTACACACTCGCAACTCGAACGAAATAGGATAATAAATTGTGTGGTGTGTGTGGGTGGGGTGTAAGTGTGGTGCGTAGTGTGTATATATCTATAAATATAATATGTGTATATTTTACACACACAGCACACCTATTAATAAGGAACGGAATTGTATAAGGAAATGGAGATTCAGCAAGATCCCATAGTAGAACTAAAGGCGGATGAGGTAGAAACAAAACGGAATAAATATAATAAGAACCACAGTGTACATGCACGTCATACATCGATACAGTCAAGAGAATAAAATAATAATATAAGAATAATAAATCAAGAGACGTTAAGAGCCTGGAAGAAGTGCTACATTTTTCGGAAACCTATGCAAAAGAAATTCCCAGAGCTCAGCCAGATTCGTGGAATGCAAATGACTCGAGTCATAAATATTTTTCTCTTCCCATGTAACAGATAATAGCCAGCATAAGAGGGCTTGATAGACTGTCTGTGCTTAACCTAAAATTAAAAGCATAAAGACGACGTAGGATATGGATTGATCAATGTAGTAATTAGGTTGAAAACTTTCTTCACAGAAAACTCTCGTAGGAAAGAAAAGAAAAGTACAACGAGAGGTAATTATAAATCCTTAAAGATTTCTTTGAATGGCTAAACTAGGAATCCTCCTGTATCGAAGAGAAACTATAGGCAACATTCCTAAATTTTTCGGTCTATAACAAGTAAAATTTTATCAAGATTCAAACCTGGACAGAAATAACCAAAAATAAAACCAGCTCTTGGGAAGGCTCAGAAGAGCATAGATCCTACCGCGTATAAATGGTATTAAGTAGGAGAAAATGATTATACCCAAACCATGAGGGAGACGAAATAGACTTTGAAGAAGGATATAATCAAATTGTCAATACCAACCAAGCTCTTCTGTATTACATAAATAGTAAGACTAAAGTAGCGATCAAATTAGCGCCATCAAAGACATGTCATCGTTTATACTTAAAGAAGAGGAAATGTGGTTAATCTTTAATTGAAATTTCAGTCAGGTGTTCTGGTCCCAATACGTTGAAATAACGAGTAAACGTACAAATTCAATCCGAATATCCGAAAATATCACACGCGAAAAGAATGGAAAAACATCTACTGAAAGGGTTAGACAAGATAAAGCTGAGGACCAGAATGAAGGATATCTAACTAGGTTCTGAGGATGTGCCGAAGAATTATGGTACCTCCGTTTATTGTTATATTCCAAATTGCAGAGGACAAGAAAACTACCAAAGATTGGAAACTTTGCTAATGTTACACCTTTATACACGAACGGCGACAAGCAAAACCTCTCATTTATAAGCCGATTTCTTAACTAGTGTGGTGTCCTGTTGAAAGAGTTAATTAGGACAACAGTGGGTGAAGTACTTTGAAACACAACAATGATATCAATACACAATTTTGTTTTAGGAGGGAGGTCCCATTCGTACAATCTTTTCTATAATAGAGTTCTGAGTATTACCAAGATAGAGCCGGCTGGGTGATTGTGGATATTTGACTTAAGAAGGGATTTGATAAGGTTTTCCGTTATAAAAGACTATTAATGGAAATTAGAACACTATGGAGTTAAAGGCAACTCCTTCGAATGGATGGAG
Source organism: Penaeus monodon (assembly GCF_015228065.2). NCBI lineage: Eukaryota > Metazoa > Arthropoda > Malacostraca > Decapoda > Penaeidae > Penaeus > Penaeus monodon. The sequence goes on from NW_023660976.1 coordinate 8,360, forward strand.
GAACTTTTCTTCGTGAAAACAATGAGAATCATAATTAAGGGACCACTCTACCTGGCGCCGGTAACAGCTGAGTACCTCTTATCGGTAATTGGCGCCGATTATGTCAGGCATTTTCATAAATTTTTAAAGACAAATATAAGCCCAGGTATGTTAGCCGAATAAGTTTGCAGACGACTCCGAATTGCAAAAAAGAATAACTGACGATGTCTCATGCCATTGTCTCCAAAGTTAACTATCATTTGGGACCTTGTACATGGAAAATGAATTTAACACCAATAAATGCATGTATCAGTTTTGGAGAAGTAAAATCGCCGCTATATCAATACACGTTGGGAGACGTGTGTAAACCAAGCAATAGAAAAGACCTTGGCATAATCATAACACATACATGCATCCCAAGTTCATATATATGAAAAGTTCGTAAATGCTAGGGCTGATTGCTAATATGGAGACGGCCATTCGTGTATGTGTAACGAAGACATGTGTAAAGAAGGTGACTGCAGCCATCATAAGACTTAGTCCTTCAGTATGGGTAGTGGTATATAGTCCACACTTTAAAAGGATACAATAAGCGAGAGAGTTCAAAGAGCATCACGCCAGATGGGCACCTACTCTAAAGATATGACGACGAAGAAATACTACAGAAAATAGGTCTTACTATTTTGGAAGAAAGAAGGAAAAGGGCTGATGTGGATAATGATGTCAACCTATATTACAGGAAGGGTGAAGTTAGACAATGATGACTTTATGATTTTGAACATAAGAAGGACGAGAGGAACAAAGCAAATGTTTGATAGTAAAAAGAGCGAGAGCGATGTCAGAACTTTGTTTCCCAAACAGAGACCTATTGGAAAACACGAACAATCTTCCCAATAACGTTATCGTGTGCAATAAAATGTGCAAGCAATTTAGAAATTATATGATATTAAATATAGCAGACGGACCATCTGAGGCTTACTTTCCTCCCGTATTGAAACAACTAGTAGAACACACACGCACACACAAACAACACACCACGACAGCACACAACACACACACACACCACAATACACGTACACACACACACCACAACACACCACACACACACGACACCACAACACACACAGGGCACACACACACACACACACACACCCACACATATATATATTATATATATTATATATATATATATTATATATATATATATAAATGGTAAAAAACCCACAAAACCACTTGTGTATATATATATCCATTTATATATATATATATATATCATATATATACTATATATATATATATATATATATATATAGATATATATATATATATATATATATATATATATATATATATTATATGTATATATATATATATATATAATATATATTTATATATATATATAGATATATTATAGATATATATAATGTATGGATATATATATACCAAGTGGTTTTTGTGGGTTTTCTAAACCATTTATATATATATATTAATATATATTATATATATATAATTATAATATATATATATGTGTGTGTGGTGTGTGTGTGGGTGTGTGTGTGTTTAGTGTGTGTGTGTGTGTGTGTGTGTGTGTGTTGTGTGTGTGTGTGTGTTGTGTCGTGGTGTGTTCTTACCTAGTTGTTTCATACGGAGTCAGCTAAGCTCAGATGGTCCCCGTCTGCTATATTTAAATTATCATCTACTTTCTAATTGCTGCACATTTTTTGCACACGGTAACGTTATTTGTAAGATTGTTCGCTCTTTCAATCGTTCTGTTTGGGAAACCAGTTCTTGACATCGCTCTCGCTCTTTTTAACTATCAACATTTTGGCTTTGTCCTCTCGTCCTTATCTTATGGTTCAAAATCATACAGTCTCATTGTCTAACTTCACCCTTCCTTGTAATATATGTAACATCATTATCACATCACCTCTTTTTTCTCCTTTCTTCCCAAATTATTAGACCTATTTTCTGTAGTATTTTTCCTTCGTAGCTCATAGCTCTTAGAGTAGGTGCCCATCTGGCGATGCTCTTTGACTCTCCTGCTTTATTTGTATCCTTTTTAAAGTGTGGACTCTATACCACTACACCATACTGAAAGACTAATTCTTATGATGGCCTGCAGTCACCTTCTTTAGCCATGGTCTTCGTCCCACATACACGAATGCGTCTCCATATTAAGCAATCAGCCTAGCATTTTAATGACTTGTCATTTATATGATTACTTGGGCTGGTGTACGTGTTTTATGATTAATTCCAAGGTCTTTTTCTTTAGCTGCTTGTTTAATACTACGTCTTCCCAACTTGTATTGATATAAGCGGACGAGTTTTACTTTCTCCAAACTGACTACCTGGCTTTATTGGTGTTAAATTTCATTTTCCATGTACAAGTCCAAATTAAAGGTTTCACTTTGAGACAATGGCATGAGACATCGTCAGTTATTCATTTTTGCAATTCGATCGTCTGCAAACTATTCGGATAACTACCTGGGCTTATATTTGTCTTTAAATAATTTATGAAATGCTAGACATAATCGCGCCAGTACCGATCACTTGAGGTGCTCGCTAGTTACCCGTCGCCTGTAGATTGGATCCCCTCTAATTATGAGTCTCCTTTGTCTTTCCCAAGAAAGTCCTCCATCCATTCGAGGAGTTGTCTTTCACTCCACCTAGGTGTTCTAATTCCATAATAGTCCTTTTGTAAGACCACTTATCAATATCCCTTTCTTAAAGTCTAAATATACACAATCCCCCCAGCCGGCCTCTTTCTTGTAATATCTCAGAAACTCTATTATAGAAACAGATTTGCTATGTCCATGAACTCCCATTCCCATAAACCAAATTGATTTATTTGATATCATGTTGTGTTTTCTCAAAGTACTCAACCCACTGTTTTCCTATTACTCTTGTCTAACAGCACACCACACTAGTTAACGAAATCGGTTTTATAAATGAAGAGGTTTTTGCTGTCGCGCTTCTTGTATAGGTGTAACATGCACGTTTCCAATCTTTTGTAGTTTTCCTTCTCTCTCTTGAATTTGAATTTAACAATACGAGTAATAATTCTTCGGACATTCCCTCAGAACCTAGTTAGATATCTCATCTGGTCCTCAGCTTTATTCTTGTCTAACCCTTTCAGTAGATTTTTTTTCATTCTTTTCGCGTGTGATTATTTTCGAATATTCTGATTACATTTGTACGGTTTACCGGTATTCAAAGTATTGGACGCAGAACACAACAATGCTGAAAGTTCTCATTAAAGATTTTCACGTCCATTTCCTCTTCTTTAGTATAGAACGATGACATTGTCCTTTGATGGCGCTAATTGATCTCTACTTTTAGTCTTACTATTTATGTCATTAAAGAAGAGCTTGGGTTGTTTGCACATATATTGATTATATCCTTTTCAAAGTCTAATTTCGTCTCCCCTCATGGTTTTGGTATATTCATTCTCCTACTTCAGACCATTTATACGCCGTAGGATCTATGCTTTCTGATCCTTCCCCAAAGAAGCTGGTTTTTTTTGGTTATTTCTTGTCCCAGTTTTTTTGAATCTTGATAAATTTTCTACTTGTTCTATAGGACGGAAACTGTAGAATGTTGCATATCAAGTTTCTCTTCGTACGAGGATTTCCTAGTTTATGCCATCAAAGAAATCTTTAAGGCTTTTAATAATTACCTCTCTTTGTACTTTTCTTTCTTTCCTTACGATGATTTTTCTTGTAGCAGAAAGTATTTCAACCTAATTACTACTATCACTCATATCCCTTAACGTACGTCTTTATGCTTTGTAATTATTAGGTTAAGCAGACAGTCTATCAAGCCCTCTTATGCTGGTATTATCGTTACATTCTGGAAGAGAAAAAATCATTTCTACTTCGAGTCATTTTGCAATTCCACGAATCGGGCTAGTGAGCTCTGGAATTTCTTTGCATTAGTTTCCGAAATTGTAGCACTTCTCAGGCTCTTTAACGTCTCTTGATTTATTTATTAATTAATTATTTTATTTATTATTCTCTTGACTGTATCGATTATTAAGTGGCATTACACTGTGGGTTCTTATTATCTTTATTCCGTTTGTTTTTCTACCTCATCCGCCTTTAGTTCTACTATGGGATCTTGCTGAATCCCATTTCCTTCATACTAATTCCTTTTCCTATTCATAGTGTGCGTGTGTGTAAATATCACATATTTATATTTATATATATATACACACTTAAGCACACACTTAAGAGAAAAGAACCACCCCCCACACACACACACACAATTATTACCTTTCGTTCGAGTTGCGAGTGTGTAAAATTTAGATGGTCAAAGATATTTCTGTTTTTCTAGTCATGAAACGCATACGTAATTCACATTTTATATCAAAAAAATATATATAATATTCGTCATTTTTCATATTGATATGTTGATACATTGTAACCTAACTCCGTACCGCACCGATCCCAATGCCATGATATACACACGACGCAGTCCAGGCATGGCGTAAACAAAGTGCGTCGGTTCGCGCTGATCGCCTTCCGTGAGATTTCTCAATGTATATTGACCGTTCGAACCTTTCACGGAGAGACATCTAAACTAACTTTAATACTTTGAGTGAGTGACATAAGGCTAATTAATGGACACTGACTAATTCAGAACCCAAGAGAAAGAATGAAATGATTTACGATTTCCACAATCAAATGAAAGACCAAGAGAAAAACTGTGACAGCGACCAGATCCAAATCCCAAAGCATCCAAGAAAACACGAAACCGCATGACAGCGTGGAAGCAGACCGATCACACCCGATGACCCCAGCGAATTAACAGCAAGATAACCCTAATGTTATCATAATATAGCTTAGCAGATGAACAAAATCTTCAACTTCTTCAATATCCCGCCATAAAACTAACGGAATCTAATAAACACAATCTGAATTACAAAAATATATTATTGAAACTCCTAAGCATACTGGTATTGGAAAGCAATAGATTTGAAGTCAGACCATAACAAAATTCAAAATTCAATTCAATTCACAAAATGGGAGAATGGAAAGTTTATGTAAACAGCAGCCTCCAGTAAGAACATAGGTTTTTTCTTACAGAACAATATTCCCGTTGAAATTAAATTCTGAAGACAATAGAAGGATAAATAAGACAATTATCAGAAAGAATTCAGAAATATATAGGTAATAAGATAAAAAGAATTAATAAAGATAAGAAACTGAAAACCATTGATAGAAACGAAATCTTAAGATTAACATTTAAGCCCCCTAGCAAAAAAGTTTAAATAGGGCAATACGCTCCTATACAGTAAACCAATACACTTTCCATACCCAAATGCTTTAACTGTCTTAGATTGGCCTGGGATAATGTCATGTAAAATAAAAAAAGATGCAGTAAATGCAGTCAATTTGGATCATAGTTATAAAGATTGTATAAATACAGAATATTTTTCTACTGCCAGGAAACATCATGCACCTAACACTTCTATTTTAACAGTAGGTTCACTGTCGGAGCCGCCGTGGTCACAGATGATACTTAGTTTTTTCATGTTGTGATGCTCTTGGAGTATGGGTGGAGTACATGGTAGGTCCCCATTTCTTTCCATGGAGAGTGCCGGTGTTACTTTTTTTTTAGCACCTAACACTAATACATGCAAATACACAAGAAGCACAAAAATACACACCAAAACATACCACCAAACAACCTAGAAAAAAGACCAGTTGCAAGAACTAAAACCATACAAGAAGAACTCGCCAGTGAACTACTCCAAGAACACAATAAATAACCGAACTCACATACTACATAACAAACAATTAAACAAGACCAACCCACAACAATAAACGATTATTCAATAACATGTTGCCAAAATTAAACCAATCTCAAAGCTTAACATTAGAACAAAGACACACCGCAAAAAGAACAAAAATACGAAATATCAATAACAAACAAAATGACATAGCACACACACGCAAACAAACAAACAAACAGACAAAGAAAACCCAAGGGAAAAACAAACCCAAACCAAACACTCACTAAACCTTTAACCAAAATATTCGCCTTTACCAACCCACAATTAAGAAATGAAAACACATAAATTAAATACAAAATAGAAGATTTTCTCATGGATAGAGACAATAAAGGAAGTGGTTCAACATAAATCACAAACTTAATTAACAATATGAACTCATATATCCATTCCTAGAAATTATCACAGATACATAAAAGCAATAATGCTATATTTAGAATTTTATTAAACACTTGTTTTTTTTTTTTTAAAAAATGATAAAATATATGTAGGAATAAGGAGCAATTCATACAAAAAGACAGAGTTAAATTACTTGATAAATAAAGAACAACCATCAAATTCTCCAGTAAAAATAATAAACAAATTTTTAAAACAAATAAACCATACTGAATAAAGCGAGAATATCCACAAGAATTAAAAATGTAATATCAATCCGATAACAAACCTAACAAAAATCCGTCAGAGACAAAATCTTATAGATTTATTAGTCGAATACCCCCCAATCCCTTGCCCGTTGTTTGTCGTGGGGGGGTTTAGGAGGCGAGACTGGGACCCAATGATGTGGGGAACACCCCAACCTTGGGACTCATCCCTCGACTCAACTAATTTGTGCTGGTCGTTATTTCACTTCCCACCTTTCGTTCTGTCCTTCACCAAACCCTTCTACTATCCACCTCCTAAGGGTGTGAGTAGCCGTGCTGAAGGATGAAGGCTGACTTTTTGCCAGTCCTTACGGCCTAGGAGCCATGGGCAACGGTATTCCCCTGATTTTAGTTATCTAGCCCTGACCCGCAGGGGACCCTGAGGGTGGACTGTTTATCCCCAACATAATCCAGGCTTACCATTGCCAATAATTAAAACTTATCTCCACCTATTAGGGGCAATGACGGCTTGCCCCATCTTTATTCACATAGGCCCAAAGATGTAAACTCATCGATTCCTCACCCATTCTTCCTCCTTTGACCAGGCTCCGAACACTGCAACCACTACCCCCTCATCAATGCCTAATATACAAGTAGCCAACAACCAATCCTTAATGAACATTTCCACTTTTCAGTCACGCTCACTTCATCACTCTACCCCCACAACCTCCAACATCACCACCCCATCCTCCTTATTAATACCTTCAGCCGTATTGCCCACCTCCCATACACTACCCCCTCAACACTACTCCATCGTCAGCGCACCCTCCCTTCCTACTACCCTATCACCACAAATATTGAATACCCTCTTCAGCGCAAGCCAAATGGGACCGATTTTTCGGATCCTCCCACAGCTCCTACTCTGACAACACCGTCTCTTCCACATTGTCTCCAAAAACAAGTAGGTAAAGTCTCTTTCCGTAGCGACCGCCCGCTCCCGTTTTGTCCACGAAACCCATCCGAAAACCAAGCTAGCATTAACAAAACTAACGACATATATGGTAACCCTCCTTGCGAACCCCATCCACCCTTAATGTTGCCCCGGGAAACCCAGTTTTCAATTGCCCATCTATGACAAAGTTGGTCAGATTGTGGAGAAGACCTACTTCCCTGTCTAAAGATATGTGCAACGTCATACAATGCTACTCCATTCCCCCAGAGGTAATCGAAAGAAACCCACTAACATAGCCAAAATTTCCTTCTGTAGACATGACCTTTCCCCTTTTAAAGTCTATATTGGAGGAGAATCCCTCCGTTCGTCCATACCAACCTCCTCCACGGCGTGCCAAAATGTTGGCGTCTAGGACACCCAGCCAAACTTTCCGTTCCACAGCCGATGCCCCTATGTGCCCACCGGCCATACCCGTCTAACTGGTCTGCACATCCCACTGTGCCCCTGTGGCGGCCCCCAAATGTTTTATAGGGCTGTCCCACCTACAAAAAAAAAAAAAAAAAAAAAAAAAAAAAAGTCTGAGGTTAGCAACTCCCCAGATTAAACTTGACTCCACTAGTGAAGCCGAAAAAAAGCACGTGACGGTTTCTTTACTCCTACCAGTAATACTGCTCATTCTACCCAAATTTCCTAAACCCCCCCCTACATTAAAACCCCCCCTTCTACCTCTACCTTCCAGTCAAACCTTTTGAAAACCCAAATCCAGACACCCAATCTTACTACAGATATCTCAACACACCACAACCCAACACCTTTCCCCCCTCCCTCCTGACTAACCCGTAACAGACAGAACAAACGTTCCACCCCCTTCCCTACCACAATCACCTCCCCCTTCTTACTCTTTGCTTGAACACAGTCCTCTCCCCCCCTCACAAAAATCCATATTCCACAAAATCCCCAAAACCACTCAGAAGAAGAAACCTTTTGAAAATTTCAAGATTACCTATGAAACTGACACCAACCTCAAATCTTACAACCCCCGCTCCTCCACACTCCAAGTAACTCTGATATCCATCCTCCTCCTAACGATACCCCCCTACACCCAACCCCTACCCCCTCCCAAACACAGCCCCCCCCCCGACCCCAACCCCGCCCACATTATCCCCCCCACCATCCCCTCATCCCTTCCACTCCCCCCTTTGGATACCCCACGTGAATCCCTTATGTCCAAGTATCCCCTTCCTCAGACCCTCCTCTCCTAATACCCCCTCCTAGTAGACACCACTCCCACACCTTTTCCCATCTCGCCTCTCAGTCCTTTTCCCCCCCTCTAGTGCTTCCCCCCTCAAATTTCAGTAAGTTAACTATCCTTCATTAGAATATTCGCGGTTTCCGCTCCACAGACCTGACCTTCGTCATATCTAACACATCCTCCATACCAATCCCCAATTACATCTCATCCCATACTTATCAATCAGAAACACCATATGTCACACCTCCCTTTCAAACCAATGTCCCTTGCCACAGTTATCCGTTTTCTTCCTTGTTCCTTATGTAATGTTCCCTTTCAATCCCACACATCCTATTTTTCGTCCCCACGTTTTGAAACAACCGTACCTCTGCTTTCCCCCATCTATCCTCCCTTCCCGACCTCCCAACCTTCAGACATCTTCAGAATCCCACTTTTTGCTTTAACCAACCTATTACATATCCTTCATCTAATCTAACTCCTTACCACACCCGACCCTAACCTTTACTCACCAATTCCCTTTTCCCAGCTTAGACAACTAATCACTAACTCAACCACCCTTCCCAAACATTAACTATAGTGCTACATGCCCTTTGATGTCTAGCACATTTCTCTTGCTTTTAACATTAACCATTAAACCCTTATTAGTCGAATAACAAAAAAAAAAAAAATTGAAATATAAAAACAAAGAGAATAAATGGTGGTTAGAAGTAAATAAAAAACTAGAGAAGATCTTACAGGTTTAGACCAAATAAAAGTAATAGAAGCACTACAAATAATAGATGCACGCATAAATAATGCATTTAAAAAAATAAAATATCATTGTTAGCCTGTATAGACTTAGAAAAAGCTTTTGACACAGTAAAAACATGGCGCACTACTAACTAAATGTCAAATTAGGAAATTTAAAGGTATTTCATTAAAATGGATCTACAGTTTTCTTAAAAAAAGAACATTTCAAATAAAGATAGGTGAAGAAATTCTGAAAAAGGAAAAATGTCAAGTGGGTACCTCAGGGCTCCCCAGTAAGCCCAATATTTTTCAATATAATGATAACAGACCTAAAAAATTTCCCGGAAATGTAAATAAGATAATATATGCAGATGACATAACACTAATAACCACAATAAAGATTTAACTGAAGCAACAATTAATCTAGAAAGAGCTTTAAGACATCTTAAAGAATGGGCAACCACATGGGGTTTAAAGTAAACTTAACAAAAAGCAAAATAATTTTTTTTACACATAAGAGGATAAGAAATATACCTAACATAAAAATAGATAATGAAGAAAAGGATTTCACAACAAACATGATATCTTAGGATTAAGATTTGACTCACCAAGACTAAACTGGAAAGACCTATTGAAAACGTAAAAATAATATCTTTAAAAGGATAGAAACATGAAAAAACATCCCTCAATTCAAA
>NW_023660977.1:0-18337 GCF_015228065.2 Penaeus monodon
ATGTCCTCACGAAAGCTGTTCGCTGAAAGGTTCCCCTAACGGCCCCAAGTTTTAAAATCTTGGTCTTGGATCCGGAGACCTGTCAACTCGTCAAAAAAGTCAAGGGTCTGTGACCTTGTTTGCACAGTGTTGCTTCACACTGACTTTGGATGTAGCTTGCTCATTATCCAGCCAGGCAAGGTTAAAAAGTTTGGTGCAAAACCAGCCTTGCCTCATCCCTGTTTAACGAGAATTAAACAGGCTCCCCACCACACTTTACACCCTTTTCATGTAGCAGCACGACCCCAACTTGAAGTTCAGTAAGTTTCCCAGGTTGGGTCATATCAGTCCATAACCATGTCTGCCTCTTGGACCAGACCCCCCTCTTCTTTGCGCTTCACATGCTCAGTACTTAAGCCGCGAATCTAAACCGAGATCAGCTTCCCCTGACCCCTCTCAAACAAGACAACGAAGCGCAAAAAGGACTCCCGTCTTAGCCGACGGGAAGCCTACGGGCTCCCCCGTTGATCTCCGACTTCATCTTCACCCCCAACCCATCTGGGGGCACTCCACCCACAAAAAACACCCCCCAAAAAGGAAAGACACCATACCAAGATATAGATGCCAACATCATCTACTATCGGGGTGACCTTTTGGGAGTGACTGTTGTGGTTTTCACTCGCTCGCTTTGCTCATCCTGGGGGGGGAATACCTATAGCACACAAACCCTAACCCTAATTCGTATTTTTCCCAAAGGTTGGGTCACATCAGTCCAACCCCCATGTCTGCGCTCATTGACATCGGGCACCCCTCTTCCCTGCAAAATTACACCTTCATGTACAAAAACCCGCAGAATCTGAACTAGATCAGCATCCCCGATCCTTCAACGAAAAGACACAAACACAACACAAGGACCCCAGTCCTTAGCTGCTGGGGACCCTGTTGATCCCCATTCACCCTAAAACACCCCCATACCTTTTGGCACTCACACCCAAAACAAACCTCCCCAAAAAGTAAGACACCAGTATCCAAGCTTCAAAATGCGCACCACCCCATCCGGGTTTCCTGCCGGCACCAAGCAGGGGGCTATCCATAGCCAATGTGCTTGAGATTTTCCCCTGAGATCACTCTCCTAAATACTAAAGACCCCAGAGGGGGGTCCTAGACCTCACCCGGGCCATGCGACTCTGGGGGAGGGGATTTCGGGTTTTTCGTGCGATAACTGTCACTAGGCGGGTCTCATCCCGAAAACTACCCTCATGGATAATGGCCAGCCAAATCCCAAAACCAATCCAAGAGGGAAAAAACGAAAAGGGCCAACTGGCAGGCGTTTAGAACCCCTTGGCCCCCTGTCTGAAAGAAATAAACCCACAAAGTGAAAATGTAAAGTCTACAAGCCAGATTGTAAACCCATGATGGGGCAGCCTCACGACCTACCCAAAACTCGGCTGGGTCCAGGAGTACAAAGATCCCTGGTACTTTAACACGAGATTAAGGAGGTCAACCACGGGGTAAAAACTGCCAAAAACATTTCCAAGGCAAGAACCGCCGACAACCTAGCCCTCCTAAGGGAGCTGTCAGAAGCCAGGAAACGCCACAAAGTCGGCAGGAAAAGGGGCTGGAAGGGTGTGAGCCCTTTCGCCCCATACCACCCTCAGGCATGGCAAGGGGGCAATTTAGAACAGCCACTCAGCCTTGAGATGCCACACCATCCCCCCTCAGAGGTGAAAAACGGGCGCACAAGTTCCTGCGGAAAAAGTTGCAACACCCTGTCAGCCAAACTGGGGGGCAAGACAAGAACGCCTAAAAACCAGACAGACTTGCTCATTCAGAGAAAGGGCACCCGGACCTGATAACACGAATTTTTTTTTCTCTGAGCGAACTAAAAAATGCATAAAAAAGCCATTTTGTAACACACCCCCAGGCTCAGGGGAATTTTTGTCCCCCATCATTTCCCCTTTGACTATGGGTACTTGCTTTCCTCAACTCTCAAAAAGCCCGGGGAAATTTCACTCTACCCCAAAGTTAAAAAGGTGCTCCCAGGGTTTCCCACCCAAAAAAACCCAAAAGGGGAGTCAGGGAAGTACCCCCCATCTCTCTCCTCACTGTCGGAAAGACGGGCCGAGGGGATGGTACTAAACCGGCCCGATGGAAAAGGGGACGCCCCACATAAACACTTCCGGGGTTCCCCTGGGGCATAGCCAGCGCACAGCATAGCCCGCTTTTGAGCCAAAAAGCAGGGCCATCTTGGTAGTATTCCTTGACCGGGAGAAGGCTTTTAAATTTTGCAAGTCCTCTTCCATTCAGGGGGCCGACCCAAAAAAGGAATAAAGGGGCAACTCTTGGTTTGGGGAAGGGTGACTACTTTAAGAATAGAACACTAGAGTCAAATTCCAAGGTCCCTTCCAGCACATCCCAAAAGAATGGAACGCCACGGGTGATTTTCTCATCCACCCTCTTTTAACACATTATGTCCTGTTCCTCACAAAAACCCCCCATGGGGTGCAAGATCACTCTTTGCAGCGACTTGCTATCTCTCCCGCCCATACTGCCTAAACAAACCCCAACGTTTCGGGCCCCTCATATCCGAGGAATGTTGTAGGACGGACGGGGGCTCTGCACCCAAAATCCAAAGCCATGGCTCTGAGACAGAGAGTTAAAGGCAGAAGTCTGAAAATCCAGGGAAGGGAACTTGGAGGGGGTTCGGACTACCTCTACCTTGGGGAAAGGGATGACCGGACCCTCTTTTTCCCAGAAGGGGTCCAGTACCGGGTTGACCGAAAAAAATCAAGACGTCTTCATGGAGCAATGAGTGGGAGACCTAGGAGCCAGAATGAGTCTAAAAATCTTCTATGTACATGGTGTAAAGCCCATTGGGGACTTGCCTCCCTTCTCTGATTGGGCATTAAGAAAAAACAAAAAAATAAACTGGAGCACCCAAAATGAACCCGCGAGGGCCCTTCTGGTTGCCCCAAGCGGGGTAAAGGGCCTCAACCTTCTCCGGGAGGAAACCCCTTCTCCCCGGGGCCTCACAAATCGACTTATAAAAGGTCTCCAACTCCAGGAATAAAAGCCTAAACAAAAAATAGTCAACCCTAGAACAAAAAAGCTCTTTGAAAACAACCCGGCTGTCCCCACAGCGGGTGTTAATATGCCGTCAGCTCAAGAACCGCTTCTTCCCCAAGGGGCATGGACTCGTATTTTTGTCAAGCTCCGCCGTGGCAAAACCCGAAAAGTTCTCTGTCATGGAAATGGCAACCAAAAAAAATAAATCCCCCACCTGCCTAAAGCGAAACCCCGAGGGTCATTATAACCATCACTCCTCCATTAGCAGAACATACTACCGGATGGATCGGTCGTCCCTTTTACCCACCTACAGGCGCCGCTTCGTAGAAGGGATGCCACAAAATCCATGAGGAACAGAAAAAACGCCCCTGCTACAGGCAAGGCAGTTGCTATCATGGGAGCACTGAGCCTGCGTCCGTGAGGAAAGACATTTTTGGGCATACATACAGACTCCAGAGGAGCCTCGCTGTCTTCACAGCGCTCAACCAATGACATTCTACCTTTTGAAACTATCCTCACACTGGCAAAGGATTTCTTGCACAGGTAAAGAATTATCATAACTGGGTTCCCAGTCCCTTGGGGTCAGAGGGGAAAGACTTGCTGACAGACTAGCCGAAGTTGGGAGGGGGTTTCCCTAAACCCAATAATACTCAAAACCGAAAATTACTTAGGAAGAAATGTACGGGGTGGGAAACCCCCTCCTCCTGCACTTCACAAGAGGAAACGAGTCCCCCCCCCGCCAGCTGGTAATCAATACCACTGGGTATGAACTACTGGCACTCTATGAAAAAAACAAAAGAGGACCAAAAATCATTCTTCACAGAAGCGCCTAGGGTTTCCACTGTTCATGCAGATCTACAAACTAGACCGGGAAAAGAATGTTTCTGCATTACCACCTCATCATTACTTAGTGAAATTTTGTGCTGCCAATTCCTGAGACAAAAGGGCCGCAGAACACACTGTCTTCTGGTAAGAGATTTTTGAAGCTTAACCACGGGTCAGGAGCGCCTGCTGGGAAACCCACCGCCCCGGGAATACCAATGCAGAGAACAATAGCGCCTAAAAAGCTGCACAACTGGGGGCCTAAGGGAAAGGCCGGCCAACCAGAACCGAAAACTCATTACTATAAAATCCCCAAAATAGTAGATGCAAACCCCAACATCTACTATTTTATACAAATATAGGCTTGCTATTAAGCAAATAACTGTGTTGGGAAATTCCCCCAAGTCCAGGATTTCCCAAGCAATTCTCAAAGTCCAATCAAATGCCTTTTTGGGTTTTAGGTGGGGCGGGGGCTCCCAAATAACTCGAAGTGCTAAGATACTCTAATTTGGAAATTACCAGGATGAATCCAGACTGCTCTGGGCTCTGTTGCCTTAGTAGGCAGATCTTTTCAGAAGTATTGGCGAAAACGTAGGCTGGTATACTGAGCAGTTTGATGTCAGGTAGTTGCTACAGTCTCACCAACCCCTTTCCCCCTCCAGGAGGGCTGACCACACCCCTTAACGGTCAGGGGAATGGAACCAAAATGCCGATGGGGATCAAGCTGTATGCAAGCCCCTGCCCGTTTTTTCCCCCCGCCTTTAGCAGTGCGCGGAAAATCACAGTTTTCCTAACTTTCGCTTGGATATTGCCTCCTAACCTCAATAGGCGGGGGGCTCTTGCTGATGGAGGGGGTCCTGCACAGGTATTGTGTACCATTTTGCATCCAAACAAACTGCTGGAGGGCCCTGCTGCTCAAAATACTCAGCCCTATTTCACAAAACCCCAGTGACGGTCTCATCACACGATAAATACCCCTCATGATATGGGACGCCCAAATGCCCCAAACCCAATCCCAAAATGGAAAAAAATAAGGCCCAAATGGCAGGGGTTTCAGAACGCCCTTTGGCCCGCTGTCTGAGAAACTGAACCCACACAAAGTGAAAATGTAGAAGTGCACAAGCCGACTTTAAATCCCATTGATGAGCAGCCCCCACTGACCATACCCCAAAAATCGGCCTGGGGCCAGGAGTCCAAAGATGCCTGGGACTTTAACAAAGATTAAGGAGGTCAACCCAGGGTAAATACTGCCGAAAAAATTTCCAAAGGGAAGAACCGCCGACAACCTAGCCCCCCTAAGGGGGGCTGCAGGAAGCCAAGGGAAAATGCCAGCAAAGTCAGGCAGGAAATGGCTGGGTGGGGTGATCCTTCGACCACCATACCCCCCTCTCGAGCTATGCAAAGGGGGAGTGGGTAACACCACTCACCTTTAATGCACACACCATGACCCCCGGTCAGAGGTGAAAAGACTGGGGCACAAATTTTCTGCGAGAACAAGTACAAAAAAACCTGTCAGCCGAACTGAGGGGAAGACAAGAACGCCTCAAAACCCGACGACTGCTCTATCAAGAAAGGCACCGGACCCGTAACACAGAATTTATCTTTTCTCTGGGGGAACTAAGAAAAAGCATATAAAACCATTGTAACACAGCCCCCGGTCTGATGGGATCTTGACCCCTCATTCCCACCGTGACTAGTAGGTGAGCTTGCTTCCTGCAACCACAAAAAGCCCTGGGAAATTTCCCACTCTACCCCAGATTTTGGAAAGGTGTCCCATGGTTCCCATCCCTAACCAAAGGATCGGGGAAGTACCCCCCATCTCTCTCCTCAGCTGTCTGGCCAAAGGGCCGAGGAGGTACTAAACCGGGCTCCGGGGAAATGGGACCCCACATAAACACTTCCGGGGGTTCACCGGGGGCATGAGCACCGCACAGCTAGCCCGCTTTTGAGCCAATAAGCACGGCACATCGGGGTATTTTCCCCTTGCCCTGGAAAAGGCTTTTAAATTTCAAGTCCTCTTCCCATTCAGGAAAGCCTGTCCAAAAAGGAACAGGGGGCAAGCTCTTGGTTTGGGTAGGTGACTATTTTTAAGAATAGAACAGCAAGAAAAATTCCCAAGGTCACCTTAAAGCCATCCACTAAAAAAATGGAACGCCCAGGTGAGGTTCTCAGTCCACCCCTCTTTTAAAACAAAATGTCCTGTATCCTCAACATAAACTCCCAGGGGGGTGCAAGATCACTCTTATGCGGGCGATCTTGCTATCATCTCCACGGGCCATACTGCCTAACAAAGCCCAACGTTGTCGGGACCTCATATCCGAAAATTTGTAGGAAGGACAAAAGGATCTCTGCAGCCAAACCCAAAAGCAGGGCCTCTGAGACAGAAGTTAAGGAGAAGTCTGAAAATCCGGGAATGGCTTGGGTGGGTTCGGGACTACCTTACCTTGGGGGAAGGATAACCGGCCCCTCTTTCCAGAAGGAGGTCCAGTACCAGGTTGACCGAACAAAATCAAAACTGTCTGTCATGGGGGCAATGAGTGGGGGACTCATAAGGGGCCCGACATGAGTACTAAGATCATTCTATGTACATGGTGTCCCAAACCCATTGTGACTGTGCCTCCCTTGCTCTGTTGGCATTAAAAAAAAAAAAACACAACCCGGAGACAGTCCCAAAAAAAGCCGCGAGGGCATTCTGGGTGCCCCCGCTGGGGGAGTCCTCACCTTCTCCTGGAGGCAAACCTTCTCCCCCTTTGGGCCCCCAGTCATCTTATCAAAGGGCTCCAACTCCCGGAAAACAAACCTAAAACAAAAAAAAGTCAGCCCTAGAAAAAGATAACTCTTTGCAAAAAACTCCGGCTGTCCCACACAGCCAGGGTGTTAATATGCCGTCAGCTCAAAGAACCGCTTCTTGCCCCAAGGGCATGGCTCGGACTTTGTCGAAACTCCGCCGTGGGCCAAACCTCGTAGGTTCTCTGTCATGAGACTGGGGAACCAAAAGAAGAAATTTCCCCCACCTCCAAAGGCGAAACCCCGGGGTCATTATAACCTCACTCCTCCCGTTAGCAGAAAATACTACACGGATGGGTCGGTCGTCCCTTTACCCACACTACGGCGCCGACTTCGTGCAAGGATCCCCAAAACCTGGGGGTAACAGACAAAGCCTCCCCCGTACCAGAGGCAGTTGCTATCATGGGGGCACTGAGCCATGCGTCCGTGGGGAAAGACATGTGGTCATACTCAGCTCCAGAGGACCATCACTGTCTTCAGCGCGCTCACCCAAAGACATATCTACCTTCTGCTACATCCCACCTGGCACAAGGGTTCTTGCCAGGGTAAAGTTATCATAAACTGGGTTCCCCAGCCCACTTGGGACAGGGGGAATAGCTGCTACAGACTACCCAAATTGGGCAGGGTATTCCCCTAACCCCATGATAATACATCAAGCCAAAATTTTACTTAGGAAAAGTGTACGGTGATGGAACCTCCCTCCTCCTGCGCTTCACGAGGGGAAAACGGATCCTCCCCCCCCCAGCCGCTGGAAATCAATACCAGGCTATAAACTACGGGCACTCTTGAATAAAAAACAGAGGTACCGAAGTCTTCTTCAAAAGAATCCCTAGGTTCCACTGTTATGGCAGATCTAAAAAACAGTAACCGGAAAGAAGTGTTGCATGCATTCCCACACTCTACATTTTTATAAATTGTGTGCATGCGAAATTTCCTGAGAAAAAGGTCCGCAGAACACAGCTGTCTTGCGGGAAAAGAGATTATGTGAGATGCTTATACCCCGGCTACGGACGCCTGCTGGCAATCCCCGCCACGGTAAGTACCAAATGTCAGGAAACCAAAAAGACAGCCAAAAAACTGACCCCAACTGGGCCAAAGTGAAAGGCCCAGGCCAAGCCCGAACTTCGCAAATCCATTACACTAATAGTCCAAGAAGTAGATCACAACCAATATCTACTATTTCAAACCGAATTAGGGTTTTTCTATTAAGAAAAAATTTTGTGTTGGAATTCCCTAAGTCTCAGGATCTCCCAAGCAATTTCATGTACCCAAATCAAAAGCCTTCTTGAGTTGATGTGGGGGGGCCTCCCAATAACTCGAAGTGTAAGATAAATCTAAATTTGGAATTACCAGGAGTGAAACCCAACTCTCTGGTCTCTGTTGCCTTAGTAGCAGACTTTTTCAGAAGTATGTGGCGAAAAAGTAGGGTGGTATACGAGCAGTTTATGTCCGGTAGTTTCTACGTCTCACCAAACCCCTTTCCCCCTCCAAGGGCATGACCACACCCCCAAAAGGTCGGGGAATGAACCAAACTGCCAGATGCATCAAAATGTATGCAAGCCCCATGCCATAGTTTCCCCCAGCCTTTAGCAGTGCAGCGGAATTCACGTTTTCCTAACTTTCCTTTGGGTATTGCCATCCTAACTCAATAGGACGGGAGGCTCCTTGCTGAGGGATGGTCCTGCACAGGTTTTGTATACCATTTCACCCAAAACTACTGCGGGAGGGTCTCCTGCTGCTCAAAATCTCACCCCCTATGTTCACAAACCCTAGTGACGGTCTCATCACACGATAACTACCCTCATGGTTAAATGGCCACCAAAATCCCAAAACCGATCCAAGATGGAAACAGATAAGGCCAACTGGCAGGCTTTTTCAAAACCCCTTTGGCCCCCTGTCTGAAAGCATGAACCCACACAAAGTAAAAATGTGAAGTGCTACAACCCAACTTGAAATCCCATTGATGGGCACCTCACTGACCTCCCAAACTGGGGCCTGGGTCCAGGAGCCCACAAAGATGCCTGGTACTTAAAAACGGATTAAGGGGGTCAACCACAGGGTAATACGTGCCGAAAACTTTCCAAAAGGCAAAGAACCGCCGCAACCTACCCTCCTAAGGGGGCTGTCAGAACCCAAAGGGAACTGCGAAAAGTCAGGCGGGAAAAAGTGGCGGGAAGGGTGTGATCCTTCGACCCCATACCACCCCTCAGAGCTAGGAAAGGGGGCAAGTGACTAACAGCCACTCAGCCCTTGGGAATGCACACCCATGACCCCCGGTCGAGTGAACAGCTGGCGCAAAAGTTCTCTGCGAGAAAAAGTACAACATCTGTCACCGAACTGGGGGCAAGAAAAGACGCCTACAACCAACAGACTTGCCATTCAAAAAAGGGGCAGCCGACCTGATAACACAGAATTTATCTTTTTCTGACAACTAAGAAATGATATAAAGCCATTGAAACACGCCCCAGCTCTGAGGGGATCTTGTACCCCCTTTTCCCCCCTGTGACTAGTAGGTGAGCTTGCTTCCCTGAAAACTCTCAAAAAGTCCGGGGAAAACTTCCCTCCCCCCCCAGATTTTGGAAAGGTGCTACCAGGTTCCCATCCCTAAACAAAGGAGTCAGGGAATACCCCCCCATCTCTCCCCTCAGCTGTCTGGCCGAGGGCCGAGAGGATGGTCTGAAGGGCTCCGATAAAAATGGGACGCCCACATGAACATTCCCCGGGGGTTCACCGGGGGCTAGCACAGCGCACAGCATAGCCCCGCTCTTGAGCACAATAACCGGCACATCTTGTATTATTCCTTGACCTGGAAAGGTTTTTTGAATTTGCAAGCCCTCTTGCCATTCGGGAGACCCTGACCCAAAAGGAACAGAGGCAAGCTCTTGGCTTGGATGGGTGACCACTTTAAAAATAAACGCTAAGTCAAATTTCCCAAAGGGCCCTTACAGCACATACCACTAAAGAAGGAACGCCACAGGGGGAGGTTCTCGTCCAGCCCTCTTTTTTCACTTAAAGTCCGTTCCTCAAAATAAAAACCCCCCAGTGGGGGGCAAGATCATCTCTTATGCAGGCGTCTTTTCTATCATCTCCCGGACCATACTGCCTAAACAAAGCCCCTTGTCTGGACCTCATATCCGAGGAAAGTTGAGGGCAGGACTAAAAGGGTCTCTGCCCAATCCAAAAGCCTGGCCTGAGACGAGAGTTCAGGGAAATCTGAAAAAACCGGAATGGACTTGGGGTGGGGTTTAGGACTACCTCCTTGGGGGGATAGACCCACCCCTCTTTCAAAGGAGGTCCGTACCAGTTTACCGAAAAAAATCAAGACGTCTGTCATGGACAATGAGGGGAGCTCATGACCGAATAGAGTACTAAATCATTCTATGTACATGGTGTCAAGCCCATTGTGGACTGTGCCCCCCTTGCTCTGATTGGCATTGAAAAAACATAAAAAATCAACTGGAGACGTCCCCAAAAAGAAACCGCGAGGGTCTTCTGGGTGCCCCAAGCGGGGGAAGGGCCTCACCTTTTCCTGGAGGAATTTTTCCCCCCTTTGGCCTCACGAATCGTCTTATCAAAAGGGCATCCAACTCCCAGGAAAACAAGCCTAAGACATAAATATCGCGCCAGAACAAGATAAGCTCTTTGCAAACAAATCCTGGCTGTCCCACACGCCAGGGTGTTTAAAAGCGTCAGCTCAAAGAACCGTTCTTGCCAAGGGCATGGACTGTGACTTTGTCGAAGCTCCGCCGTGGGCACAAACCTCGATAGATTTCTCTGTCATGAACTGGGAACCAAAAAAAAATGAAAATCCCCCACCCACCTAAAGGCAGAAACCCAGAGGTCATTATAACCTCACTCCTCCCGTTAGCAGAACATACTACACGGATTTGGGTCGGTCGATCCCTTGACCCCCACTACAGGCGCCGACTTGTAGCAAAGGGGTGCCCAAAAAAAAACCAGAGGTAACAGACAACGCCCCTCGCTAAAAAGGCGGGCATTGCATCATGGGACACTGACCATGCGTCCTGAGGGAAAGACATGTGGTCATACATACAGCTCCAAAGGGGCCCTCGACTGTCTTCAGCAGCCTCACCCAATACAATATCTACCTTCTACTACTATCCCACACTGGCACAGAGGGTTTTGCACAGGGGAAAAATTATCATAAAATGGGTTCCCATCCATTGGGGTCAGAGGGATAGCTTGCTGACGACTACCGAAGTTGGCAGGGTATGTCCCCCTAATCCCATGTAATAATCAAAGCCGAAAATTACTTAGAAAAAGTGTACGGTGATGGCAACCTCCCTCCCCGCGCTTCACAAGAAAAACGAGTCCTCCCCCTCCCACCCGGTATCAATACCACGGGCTATGACAGGCACTCTATAAAATAAAAAACAGAGGTCCAAAGTCATTCTTCACAGAATGCCCTGGTTTCCCACTGTTCTGGCGACAACAAACGTAGACCGTAAAGAAAGTGTTGCATGCATTCCCCACACTCATAATTCTTAGTAAATTGTGTGCATGCGCAATTCCTAAACAAGGTCCGCAGAACACAGCTGTTTTGCGGAAAAGAGATTATGTGAGATCTTATACCACGGCTCAGGGCGCCTGCTGGAAATCCCACCCCACGGTAATCCAATTCAGAAAACCAATGAAACACCCATAAAAGTGACACAAGCGGGGCCAAATTAAAGGCCCGGGCCCAACCAGAACTTCGCAAATCTCTTCTACAAATACCCAAAAATAGTAGATCACCCCAAATCATCTACTATTTCAATCCAAATATAGGTTTCTATTAAGCAAATAATCTGTGTTGGAATTCCCCTAAGTCTCAGTCTCCCACAGAAATTCTCAATTCCCAAAGTAAAATGCCTTTTTGAGGTTGATGGTGGGGCGGCGCTCCACAAAACTCGAAGTGCTAAGAACAATCAAATTTGGAATTACCAGGATGAATCCAACTGCTCTGGTCTCTGTTGCTTTGTAGGCAGATCTTTTCAGAATATGTGGTCGAAAAAGTAGGCTGGGATACTGAGCATTTGATGTCACGGTATTGCTACGTCTCACCAATCCCCTTTCCCCCTCCAAAAGGCATGACCACACCCCTTAAAAGGGCGGGGAAAGGGAAAACCAAACTGCCAGATGGAGTCAAACTGTTGCAAGCCCCATCCATAGTTTCACCCACCCTTTTGCATGCAGCGGGAAATATCACGTTTTCCTAACTTTCATTTGGTATTCCATCCTCCTCAAAAGGGCAGGGCCCCTTCTGATGGATGGGTCCTGCACAGGTATTTATCCACTTGCACCAAAACTAACTGCGGAGGGTCTACCTGCTGCTCAAAATACTCACCCTATGTTCAAAAACCCCAACACTTTTGAGATAATCGTCCACCATCGGCGATTGCAGTCTCTGCGGGGAGGGCTTATATTTCTTTTTTTCTCAGAGTTTGGTAGGCAGGGTGAAGGTAATTTCCCATGAAACCTTCACCTCCTCGCAAGGTTCCTGATAAACTTTTCCCTCGCCTTTTCAATGTCCGAGTCTTGCCCCAAGGGAACAATTCCAGTCCTGATTAACTTTAAAAATTTCTCCCTTTCCCCTTTGGGGTGTTCACAATGGCTCTTGCGCTGCTAAAGTGATTCACGCTTAAAGGGACCCCCAAAAAAATTTTTTACGGGGGATCTGTATGGTTTTCGAGTCTGTGAACCCAAACAGAGACTGCTAGGGGCGTACCTCCGGCCCACCCCTCCCCCCCAAATCGTCCAAGGAGGGAAAAGGGGGGTTTTAAGTGGCCCCGTATAGCCACAACCCCTGTGGTCAGTGCTACAGAACTCTGCACTCCAAAAACCCCTGAAAATTCTAAAGGACCCTCCGTGAATGCTGACAAGAATGTGGTCAATCTTTTTAGCCACAGTACCCTATCCTTACCAGGGCCCAATTGGGTTGGGGTTAATACCAGGAGCCAAATCATAAATTTTCTGCGACCTAAAATGTCCCAGAAAAGGGGCTTTTCTCGCAGCTGGATCGTCCCCAAGTCGGGGGACCGACGGCTCTTGTAGACAGCTCGATCACACCGGATAAGTCGCGCGTGTGTGTTGTATGCTTCATACCCATGCCGTATGCTGCACTGACAACAAATTTCCATATATTGGGTTTCTAACGTAGGTACAATAGTGGGGCCCGACCCCATATAAAATAATGTGTCTTGTAGTTCCTTGGGTAGGGTAAAAGGGCTAGGGGATTCACCCTTACAAAACACTCCACTGCCTTGTGGCTCTATCAAAAAAGTTTCGGGAGTCATATATATATTATATATATATATAAAATTATATATATATATATATATTGCTCCCGAAGCTTTTCATCTGATAGATGCCAAAAGGCAGTGGAGTGTTTTTACAGGGTGAACTCCCATAGCCTTTGCCATACACGATGAACTACAGACGCATTTATTTTATATGGGGGTCGGGCCCACTATTTACCTACGTTAGACTAACCAATATATGGAAATTTGTGTGTGCTCTTCACGCATAGGGCATTGTGTTAAATGCTACACACATGCAACGCGCGACTTCACTCCGGCTGTGATCGAGCTGTCTACAAGATGCCTGTCGGTCCCCATGACTTGGGGACTGATCCCAGCTGCGAGAACAGCCTCTTTCTCTGGGACATTGCTAGGTCGCAGAAATTGATGATTTCTGGCCCCGGGTTTTAAACGCTCCCCCCACATTGGTGCCATGGTTACGATAGGGGTACTGTGGCAAAGAATTGACCACATTCTTGTCACTTCACGGGAGGGCCCCTTCAGAATTGCAGGTTTACTGGAGCAGAGTTCTTACACTGACCACGGGCGGTTTTGTGGCTACCCACGGCCCACTTCAAACCCCCTTGTCCCCCCTTTGGGACAGTTTGGGAGGGGAGGAGGGGGCCCGGAGGTACGCCATAGCAGTCTCTGCTTGGTTCACAGAACTCGAAAACCAAACAGATCCAGTAACTTTGTGGGAGTCCTTGAAGCGTGAAATCACTTGATGCAGCGCAAGAGCCCATTCGTAAACACCCAAGGGCAAGGCAGAATTTAATGTTAATCAGGACGGGAATTGTTCCTTTGGTGCATAGGACTCGGACACTGCTGAAAAAGGGACGGGGAACAGTTCATCGAACCTTGCTAAAGGGCTGAAGGCTATTCAGGAAAATTACCTTCACCCTGCCTCCCAAAACTTGAGAAATAAATTTAAAGCCCCCCTCCAGTGACTAAATCCGCTCGATGGGGGCTGATACTAAAATTTTTTTGGGGGGGGGGAACATAGGCTGAATTTTGAGCACAGGTGACCCTCCAGCAGTTTTTTTTGGATGCAATGGTACACAATCCCTGGCAGGCCCCATCCTCAGAAAGGGACCTCCTGTCCTATCTGGGGTTAGGAGGCAATTCCAAGCTGAAAGTTAGGAAAATGTGATTTCCTGCTGCACTGCAAAAAGGCGGGGTGAAACTTGGCATGGGGCTTGCATACAGTCTTGACTGCCATCGGGCAGTTTGGTTCCTTTCCCCCCTGCCTTTTAAGGGGTGTGGTCATGCCTCTCTGGGGGGGAAAGGGATTGGTGAGACGTGCAACTACCGTGACATCAAATGCCAGTATACCACCTACGTTTCGACCACATATTTTTCTGAAACAGACTGCCTACTAAGGAAAACAGAGCCCAGCATCTGGATTCACTCCTGAAATTCCAAAATTAGTTTGTATCTTGCACTTCGGTTATTGTGGAGCGCCCCCCCACCTCAACCTCAAGAAGGCTTTTTGACTTGGTACATTGAAAATTGCTGTGGGAATCCTGAACTTGGGGGAATTCCCAACACAGATTATTTGCTTATAGAAACCTATTTTCGGGAAATTGAAATGAAAATGATTGGTTTGCATTCTATTTTGGGACTATTAAGTAATGAGATTTGCGAAGTTCGGGCTGGCCCTGGCCTTTCATTTTGGGCCCAGTTTGTTCCTTTTTATGCTGTCTCTTTGGGTTTTCTCTGACCTTGGTATTTACCGTGGGGGTGGGTTTGCCAGCAGGCCCCCTGTACCCGGGGTTTATAAGCTTCCATAATTTTTTACACAACGCTTGTTCTGGGGACCTTTCTCAGGAATTGCGCATGCACAAAATTCACAAAGAAATGTTAGTTGGAAATGCATCAACCTTCTTTCACGGTCTACTGTTTGTATGATCTGCCATGAACAGGGTAACCTGGGCGCTTCTGTGAAAATGATTTCGGTACCTCTGTTTTTTATTTCATAGATGCCAGTAGTTCATACCTTATCTGATTACCGCTGGCTGAGGGGGAGGATCTTTTTTCCTCTCTGTAAGCTCCCGGGGAGGGAGGTTCCCATCCCGAAACCCTTCTTCCAAATAATTTTTTGGGTTTTGATGTATTATCATGGGATTGGGGGACATACCCCGCCACTTCGGCTAGTCTGTCAGCAAGCTCATTCCCTCTGTCCCATTGACGGGGAACCCATTTTGAAATTTCTTCTCCCTGTCAAAATCCTCTGTGCCAGTGTGGGGATAGTAGTCAAAGGTGATATTGCCCTTTGGGGTGAGGCTCTGAAGAAGTGATGGCTCCTCGGGTCTGTATGTATACCACATGTCTTTCCCCCCGGGACGCATGGCTCATTCTCCCTGATGCAACTCCCTCTGCCTGTAGCGGGGGGCGTTGTCTTTTTACCCTCGGGATTTTGTGGCCCCCTTTCTACAATCGGCGCTGTGGGGTGGGTAAAGGGGATCGCCCGGATCCATCCGTGTAGTATTTTCTGCTAACTGGAGGATGTGGTTATAATGACCCTCTGGGTTTCTGCCTTTGGGCTAGGTGTGGGATATTCATTCTTTTGTTGCCAGTCTCATGACAGAGAACTCTATCGGGGTTTGTGCCCACGGCGGAGCTTCGCAAAGTCAAGTCCACCCCTTGGAAAGAAGCGGTTTTTTGAGCTGACGGATTTTAACCCCGGTGTGTGGGACGCGGATTGTTTGAAAAGAGCTTATCTTGTTCTGGGCGTCTGACTATTTTATGTCTTGGCTTTTTTTCCCGGGGAGTGGGGATGCCCTTTGATAAGATCGATTCGTGGGGCCCAAGGGGAGAAGGTTTGCCTCCGGGAAAAGGGTTGAGGCCCTTCACCCGCTTGGGGGCCCAGAATGCCCTCGGGCTTCATTTTGGACTGTCTCCGTTTTTTTTATTTTTTTTCTTATGCCAATCAAGCAAGGAGGCACGCCCCAAAAGGGGCTTGCCCATGTAATGAATGATCTTAGTACTCTATGTCGGGTCCTATGAGTTCCCCCCCCATTGCTCCCCTGACAGACAGTCTTGATTTTGTCGGTCAAACCGGTACTGGACCTCCTTCTGGAAAGAGAGGGTCCGGTCTATCCTTACCCCAAGGTAGAGGTAGTCCGAAACCCCCTCCCAATCCTTCCCCGGATTTTCAGCTTTCCTTGAACTCTCTGTCTCAAACATGGCTTGGATTTGGGTGAGAATCCTTGTCCCGCCTACAAAATTCCTCGGATATGGTCCAGACAATTGGGGGTTTGTTTGGCAGTATGGTCCATGGGAAAGATGCAAATCGCCTCATAAGAGAGATCTTGCACCCCACTGGGGTTTTTTGAGGTACAGGGAAATTTAAAGTGTTAAAAAGGGCTGGACTGAGAACCCCCCTGTGGGTTTTCCTTCTTTAGTGGAGTCTGTGATAGGGACCTTGGAATTTGAAATCTAGTGTTCTTTCTTAAAATAGTCCCTACCAAGCCAAGACTTGCCCCTGATTCTTTTTGGGGTCAGGGTCTCCCGTGGAAGAGGACTTTAAATTCAAAAGCCTTTTCCAGGTCAAGGAATAATACCACAGATGTGCCCGTGCTTTTTGTGCTCAAAAGCGGGGGGCTATCTGTGCGCTGTGCTCATGCCCCAGGTGAACCCCCGGAAGTGTTCATGTGGGCGTCCCATTTTCCATCGGGGCCGGTCATACCACCCTCGGCCCTTTGGGCCCAAAAGCTGAGGGGAAGTGGGGGGGTATTCCTGACTCCTTTGGTTAGGGATGGAACCATGGTAGCACCCTTTCCCAAATCTGGGGTAGAGTGGAAAGTTTCCAGGCTTTTGATGATTTTCGAATGCAAGCTCACCTACTATCAAGGGGGGAAAAGATGGGGACAAATCCCATCAAGCTGGGGGTGTGTTAAACTGGCTTTATATGCATTTCTTAGTTTGCTCAGAGAAAGATAATTCTTTTTTTCAGGGCCCCGGGTGCCCTTTCTCTGATATGGGCAAATCTGCCTGGTTGTAGGCGTTCTTGTCTTGCCCTCAGCGGCTGACAGGATGTTCTACTTGTTTTTTCGCAGAGAACTTGTGGCCCCGTCTGTTCACCTCTGACCGGGGGTCTGGGGTTGCATCTCAAGGCTGAGTGGGTGTTAGCTCCTTCCCTTGCCATGCTCTGAGAGGGGGGTATGGTGGTCGAAGGACTCACCCATTCCAGCCACTTTTCCTGCCTGACTTTGCTGGCAGTTTCCTGGCATTCCCGCAGCCTCCCTTGAGGGGTAGGTTGTCGGCGGGTTCTTTGCCCTTTTGGAATGTTTTCGGGACTATTTCCCTGTGGTTGACCCCCTTAACTCGTTTTTTAAAGTCCCGGCATCTTTGTGACTCCTGGACCCAGGCCCAGTTTTGGGTATGTCAGTGAGGTGCCCATCAAAGGGGGTTTACAAGTCTGGCTTGTAGCCTTCTACATTTTCACTTTTGTGGGTTCTTGCTTCTCAACAGCG
Source organism: Penaeus monodon (assembly GCF_015228065.2). NCBI lineage: Eukaryota > Metazoa > Arthropoda > Malacostraca > Decapoda > Penaeidae > Penaeus > Penaeus monodon. The sequence continues at coordinate 17,429 of NW_023660977.1, forward strand.
GCCAAGGCGTTCTAAAAGCCTGCCATTGGCCTTATCGTTTTCCATCTTGGGGTTCGGTTTTGGCTTTCGGCTGTGCCATTATCCTGAGGGTAGTTATCGTGGATGAGACCGTCCTAGGGTTTGTGACATAGGGGTAGTATTTTTAGCAGCAGGGACCCCCCCAGCAGTTATTTGGATGCCGTGGTATCACAAAACCTTTTCAGGACCCATCCATCACAGGAGCCCCTGTCCTATCTGGGTTAGGATGGCAATATCCAAGCTGAAAGTTAGGAAAACTGGATATTCCTGCTGCACTGCTAAAAGGGTGGGGTAAACTATGGATGGGGCCCTTTCATACGCTTGACTCCATCTGGGAGTTTGGTTCCATTCCCCCTGACCTTTAAGGGGGGTGGTCATGCCCCTCTGGGGGGGAAAGGGGATTGGTGAACGAGCAACTCCGTGACCAAAATGCTCGTAAACCCCTACGTTTTCGACCCATACTTCTGAAAAAGATCTGCCTACAAGGCAACGAGACCGAGCGTCTGGATTCCTCCTGGGAATTCCAATTGATTGTACTTGCACTTCGAGTTATTGTGGGCGCCGCCCCCCCATCAACCTCAAAAAGGGTTTTCTTTGGGAATTAGAATTTTCTGTGGGAGACCCAGACTTAGGGAATTCCAAAACAGATTATTGCTTTACAAACCTATTCTGGTATTGAATAGTAGATGTTGGTTGTGCATCTACTATCTTGGGCATTATAGTAATGAGTTTGCGAAGTTCTGGTTGGCCCGGGCTTTCACTTATGGCCCACTTTGTCGCTTTTTATGGTGTCTCATTTGGTTTTCTGACACTTGGTACTTACCGTGGCGGGGGATTGCCACAGGCGCTCTTTTGCCCTGGTATAAGCTCTCACATAAACTCTTTACCACA
>NW_023660978.1:7500-18337 GCF_015228065.2 Penaeus monodon
GATTCATTAGGCAAACGGTAAACAGGTCCGGGATTTAAGGATAAACCAGCGAGGACAAGAGCTAGGCGCTGGCGTGATTTCTTATCTCGTTACGAAGACGGATGGCCCTGGCCCTGGCAGCTGGCGGCGGCGCGACAGGGAAAATGGGAACGCACAGCCAAAAATAGTTGTGCTAATAACACGGGGTCGAAGGTGAATTATCGGGGCTTGTTATGTTCTTCATTTATCTGTTTATTTATTTGTTTTCTTATTTTATGTTTATTGTTGTTATTTGTTTTAAGGGTTTCTGAAATTTTGGAAAAAACGACAAGCGGTGGCAAATGGTGGTCATATAATTTGGTGGTTATTTTGTTATTCTATTATCTCTGTAAGTGTATTTGTTTAGAATTCTCTTTTTTCTCTCTAATTATTTCACTCTGCGCGTTCTCTTTAACTCTCAATTGTCCACCTTTCTTTCCATATTTCACCTTTTTCTCTTCCTTCTATCTCTTCCGGGTTGTCAGTGGCATAAAGTTAATCAATCTGTCCTCAGTCATCACCAATCTGTCACCTTGTCATCGGTCATCAGTTTAACATGTAGTCATTAGTCATCACCAATCTATCAACTTGCCATCAGTCAACCTGTAACCTTGTCATCAGTCATCACCAATCAGTCAACATGTCATCAGTCATCACCAATCTATTACTTGTCATCAACCATACTAACCTGCAATCATGTAATCAGTCGTGACCAATCATTAGTGTCACCTTGTCATCAGTCATCACCACTCTGTCAACATGTCATTAGTCATTAAAAATCTGTCATCTTATAATCAATCGTTACCAATCCGTAAACTTGTCATCAGTCATCATCAACCTGTCAAGTGCATCATCGCCCCAATAAAAGAAGCTTAGAAAGTTCGCAAACATTTCCTTAGTCATAGTATTTTTATCAAAACTCTGGGTTAAAATAATGGGTTGACTTGTCTATTCTCTTTTATGCGTGAGCGTTGTGTATTTGTGTGTGTGTGTGTGTGTGTGTGTGTGTGTGTCTGTGTGTGTGTGTGGTGTGTGTGTGTGTGTGTGTGTGTGTGTGTGTGTGTGTGTGTGTGGCTATTTGTGTGCGTGCGTGCGAAAAGACACATAACAGGCCGCAGTTACGGCCACCATGCAGGAAAAGTACACATAATAAAGGAAATTTGTGCGTTTAGTGTCGTAAGTAAAATGGATGATATATCCGAGTTGTTCGTCGGAACCTCGAAATTCTGTGGCAGTTCTATATTTTTGGTGCATATATATACATATATATATATGTATATATATATATATATATATATATATATATATATATATATATATATATATATAAAAGACAGACACGCATATATAAAGAGACACTCAGGAACAGAGTCACTCATATACATAGCATATGTGTAGTTGTTTATATAAACGTACTTTTAAATAAATTTTTTTTTATCTAATTATCTATCTATCTATATTTATATTTTTGTCTATATGTATATCTACAATTACATCTTCACCTACGTCTATACTGATGAAGCAGTAAATGCGAAAAGGCCTTCGACATATTCATGTGTTTTCTTGTAATTCCATTCGTTGTTCTACTTGTAATTTGTTAGACATGAATTCTATACTTCAGCATCTACATCTACATTCACGTCTATATCTACATCTATATCTAAATACATATTGCGAGCAGCGTTTACTTAATTTCTACCACTAACCTAATAAACGCAGGAAAATAACCTTAGCTTTCGACGCGACAGACGATTCCAGTTAATCGGGAATCAGACGTCGCCCCCACGTACCATACGTGAATCAGCGGTCGATCTGGAGGGCGTGAGGTTCAGCGTGTCTGCGTCCGGAGAGAGAGAGAGTTTCTGGCTCACTAGTTTTTTCCTCGGTATGTCTTCATCGACGCTTTCGGGAGGAAGAAAAACGGTCTTTTTCGCGCTTTCTCGAGGTCACAGAACTCAAGCTGCGGCGAGGGAGAGAAGACCAAAGCCAGTAAGAAATTGACGAGCCTAAGCCCGGATCTCAGGCTTTGGATGATGCTCACCGGTGGACATCCCGGGAGCGTGTGATTTTGAGGGTGAGATTTCGCTGTTCCGTGAGTTTGGTGGAGTTAGTTTTCTGTGTGAAAGTGTGTATGAGTGCGTATGAGTTTGTGTGTGCGTGCGCGCGCGCACACATACGTGTGTGTGTGTGTGTGTGTGTGTGTGTGGTGGTGTGTGTGTGCGTGCGTGCGTGCGTGCGTGCGTGCGTGCGTGTGTGTGTGTGTGAGTGTGTGTGTGTGCGTGTGTGTGTGGTGTGGTGTGTGTGTGTGTGTGTGTGTGTGTGTGGTGTGTGTGTGTTGTGTGTGTGTGTGTGCGTGCGCGCGCGTGCGGTCATATATTAGATATATACATTTGTGGTGAAACAGCCAACAATAATGTTTTAAAAATATCAGTCATAATTTTGAGTGAACAATAAGGTGATAATCATGACGATAGTGGCGATTAATGCGATGATGATAATAACTCATTACAATCAGTAACACAACTGCAATAAATTCTTCCGTTATAGAAATACAAGATATTGCAATGAGGTGCAGAAACTGAAGGTAAGCCTCCTCCATTTATAATTAAGTCGAGAATGCCAGAACTTTAGCTAATATATCATAAAAAGGAAATTAAATACCGCAGAAGACATCATCGAAATTTATGATAATGGTCCTTTCTTGGCCACGCGCGAGCAGTTGCCTGTGTGTGTGTGTTTGTGTTTGTGTGCGTGTGCGTGTGTGTGCGTGTGCGTGTGCCCGTGTGTGTTGCGTGTTGCTTTCTTACTCATTTTATGTAATCACAAATATAATTTTCAATGTGTTCAAGAAATTTTTGAAATAATTACTTCCCTGGCAACGTTAGACGTGAAAATATATAAAAGTCACAACAAGAAACACCTTCTAAATAATTTAATTGCTCGGGAAATACAAAATTGTAAAAGTGTGAGCGTTGTCCAAGCGAATCAGTTCTTTTAAAATTCCAAAACTGAAGTAATTATCTTCGAACTTCCTACGACTTCCTTTTCACGTCTCTGTCACCAATTCATTACTCATTAGTGTTGGTGCTGCTGTCGATCTCACTGCTATGCTTACTGAGTGCTGCTGCCATCATTTTTGTTCACGCTGTAATTTCTACGACCATCATCATCTTCACATCATCATCATCATCATCATCATCATCATCATCATTATAATTAGCTGAAGTAGTAATAGCATCAGCATCATCGGAAGAGGTAGTGTCGATGGAGGTGGTAGTGGTAATATTATCAATATCTTCATCCGTATTGCTATCACTATCTTTTTCATTATAAGTTTACCATTTCTCCATTGCTGATAGTTTTAATGAAATATTACTGATGATAAGCAATTAAAGTCACTTATATACGTATATAACTAGCAATCTAATTATTTATCATCATTACTACAGGTGTTGATATTACTATCAGTTCCTTTATCAATTTTATCATTACTATTAGTAACCGTATTTATAGCGAAAATTGTAACACCATCTATGTAATTTCAATCATCACTACATGATTGCCGCCATAATCATGAGAATACAGCATCTGCAATAATATCAATAACAAAGACACATTTCAGTTCAAATGTAACTCTTCATAGAATTACGCTACCCTTTGTTAAGCTAATATAATAAAATTACTCACATTAATTTATTATTTTGGCTTCCTTCCCTCACATACAACACTATATTCGTATGCAAATAAGACCCCAATGCATTTATAATGGCTTGGAACAAATCCTCATTTCATTCCAATGACTTTTCATTTACTGGAGTAATGTTGCATGTTATTAGTTTTTCCAGTTTCCAAATAGAGTGATTAAGTTGATTTTTGTTTTTTACAATGCGCACAAAGCACACTCGCAGGGGTTTCTCTTCCTCTCATATATAATATATATATAATATATATATATATATTATATAATATATATATATATATATATATATATATACATATACATATATATATATATATATATATATATATAATATAGATATATATATATATATTATATGATATATATATATATATATATATATTACACATAATATATATAATATATAATTATATGTATATAATATATATATATATATATATATATATATATATTATATATACATAATATAAACCACACACACACACACAGATATATATAATATATATACTATATAATATATATAATATATATATATATATATATATTATATATATATATATATATTATAAAAGAGTATAGTCTTTTTTATGCCATACGCAGTATGATATCAATGATTTATCATAATCAATGTGAAAGTGATAAATCATCCATATGAAAAATATGAATGTGACAACCAAACTTTTAAGAGCATATACATAGAGACGCGGCGATGTTTCATACATAGTACATTACTTCATCCTCAGGACACCCAAGAAAAAAAAAATCCGCAAAATCAGAATAAATACCCAACGACAGTCCCTTTAAATTAAGTACTTTTTAAATTCGATCATTCATCAAGAGTCTTTAGAACGGCGCCCTTGCTCGCTCCAATGAGTCCAGTCGCACGCTGGTCTTCAAAAAGCCCCTTTAATGTTGCTTTGAGTTATTCATGGCGAGGGAAGGCGTCTAAAGGCGCAGGACCCGGACTTGGCTCTGGTGACGGCAACAGGTGGCTGGCTGTCGTGTTGCCATCGCGAAGTCTTCCCTTTCTCGACAGAATAGATGGACGGATAATGTGCTTTGTTGATGATCCTCTCCCACTTGGGGGAAGGAGTAGAGGGAAGGAAGAAAATGTGTACTGCTGAAAAACTTTCTTTTCGTGGAATAACCGTAAATATAGTTATACCTTCACAAGGTATATGCATGCACAGGAAAATGTAGCTAAATATAAAGAGAAGAGGATCTTTCGCTAATCTCAAACCAATGAAGAGTTGACACGTAGTGGATTTTCGCGTCTAGTTCTAAATGACTTCCTTTTCCCCCATGTAACTATTATTTACACTTATTTTTTTACGCGCATGCTGGCTTGGTTCACTAAGAATATCACACATATTTGCTGTACATATTGGTACATGAATATGAATATTAACTGAGGTAGTCTGACTAATTATATCACAGGATAGGAGGTGAATGATTATGCTCTATGGCGTCACCACACTGCGGCCGGAGCATGACGTGTTGTGAGGAGAATAGTCCAAGGTCTTGAGATGAAAAGGTGGTCTCACAACAGACTGAATTACGGTGTGTAGGTGGTGTAGACAATGGGTGAAGGCGATGATATGTCGCTGTCTAGAAAGCGTCGGAACATTTGTTTTTATATTTATATTTTCATAATAAGAAATGGAAACAAGGATATTAACTCACATCAATACAGCTTCTACAAAGTGAAGAATGTGACTTGGTACATTAAGAACAACTTCCTTGATGATTAAACACAATACCAATACATTCTTAAATGTATTTCTAATGTAATGGACATTTTAGTCCAGTGCATTGATATCCGTTTATAGTAAAAGCATGTGCAATAGATAAAATTGGTTCACATGTATTAATTCCTCCTAGACCGTCATATATCCAGTATATGAGAACTGCAACTAAGAATTACGGTAGAAAAAAATATTAGCTTACAACTTCTGAAGTCTCAATAATAGCAATTCATATAGACGATTGAGCCAACCATTCCTAATTTCCTCACTACTTTCCCCAAAGCTAATAAATGTTTATGAGGCGCATAAGGCGATTACTGCAGAGGATGCCAATTTTCTACTCGTTTCGTGACACGTACATTTTCAAGAGTAGTATAAAGACGCGAGATTTATCGCTTTCCTCAAGCATTTTCCATTTAGGTTTAGGTTATGAATCTGTCAGTCTCTAAATCGGTGTAAGCAATCATGTTTATATTACTCCGCTCCAAACACTTTTAAGACGGAGGGTTTCAACGAAAATAGTTCCTCCTGGGCATCAGGCTTCTGGAAAACAACGGGTGAAACCTTCATTTCAAGCCTGGAACGCATTTCAACGTGGATTTATTACGGGACGAACAGTAAGTCGCATCCAGACTCTTACCTCATATCCAAAAGATGCCAATCATAATGGTATGTGAACGATAAGTCGAACCAAGTAAACGTATCTGGTGCAGTGGACTGGCAGTTTGACGTGAAGGTAGGGATTAGGTTGTTTTGGCTGCAGGTGGTCTTCGATGCGAGTAAATCCGAGACTCGCTCGTCTTCTTCATGGCTTTTGGTGAAGGGTAACTGACTCATCAAAAGATGCTTTAGTTGGGCACATTTCGTATCACAAGATTACTTATTTGTGGCACTTCAGCTCACCCACATGCTTACTGAAAGACCAAAGGATCATGGATGATTTTTTTCTGTACAGTCGGTTGTTAAGATTTATACTGTCATTAAAGTATACTATAGTTCGAACAAACAATAAAACTAAAATAGGAAATTGACTGTCTTGTAGTTCTCACTAGTTTACATCAACATGTAGAAACTCCTCTCCATAGTTTTTGGTTTTGGGAATGCCCAGCATTGTTACAGTGCTTCAAAGCCCTCTGGAGCTTCCTAAACACACACGCACACACAACACACACACACACACACACACACACCCACACACACACACCACACACGCACCACGCACACGCACACGCACACGCCACACGCACACGCACACACACACACACACACACACACACACACACACACACACACACACACACACACACACACACACACACACACACACAACATACACACACACACACACACACACACACACAACACACACACACACACATGTGCATGTGTATATACAAAATATATATATATATAATTATATATAATATATTATATATATATACATATACATATATATATAGATACATAGATTGATTGATTATATACACATATATTCATATTTATATATATATATATTTATGTATTTATTTTTTTTATGAATATATAATATATAGTGTGGTATAATAATCTATGTATATATATATATATATTATAATATATATATATATATATATATATATATATATAGGCCGCGGTGGCCGAGTGGTTAGAACATCGGGCTCAAGACTGTAACGATGGCAATCTGAGTTCGAGGGTTCGAGTCACCGGCCGGCGCGTTGTTCCCTTGGGCAAGGAACCTCGATGCCTACCTAGCCACTGGGTGGCCAAACCAGCCCAAGTCAGTGCTGGTCCCAAACCCGGATAAATAGAGAGACCAAAAAGGTAACACCGGCACTCTCCGGTGGAAAGGAACTGAGGATCCTACCACGTACTCACTCCAAGAGCATCACAACATGAAAACTACAATTAAGTATCATGCTGTGACCTCGGCGGCTCAAACATGATCCTACCGTTAAGAAATATATATATAGTATATATATATATATATATATATATATATATATATATATATATATATATATATATAATATAATATATATACACATAGATATATTATATACACATATATTAAATATTCTTATATATATATATATATATATATATATATAATATATATATATATATATATTGTGTGTGTGTGTGTGTGGTGTGTGTGTGTGTGTGTGTGTGGTGTGTGTTGTCTTGTTATTTATCACTAGTTCGTTTGTTATTATAGAGACGTGACTAAACCGGCTGAGGACTGACAAGTATTTTGGACAACACAACTAGCAGGATTAACACGATCGATTGCATTTGCGTCAGAAGTCCCACTGCGGTTAATGGTAAACAGTCTTCCTTGTGCGCCTATGAACTTCATATGGACCTTCATATGGTGGCTGTAGTAGATATCAGATGGAATCTACTTGGACGAACATATGGGTACAGTCATGGAGATCCTGGTTTATGAAAGATTTAATTGATGACGGCTGCCGTGGCTAAACAGTCGAAGCTTAGAATCGTATCACTAAGCTTGGCTGCATAATCCTGAGTAGGATTGGTAATGGAGCGAGTGGAACTGCAGGCTCATCACCAGGTAGCCAGCTGATGTTCTATACTCAAACTCTGCAGACGTTGAGCCAAGGTCTGATTGGAGAGAGCACAAAAGGGAGAGAAATCGTCCAGTCTTATGTTGATGAGCCATGAGTGATGATTTCAGCTGATGATGAAAGCATTCAACGAAACCGTTTGCCTGAGGATGGTAACTGGAAATGCAATAACGTCGAATTCCAAGCAAAGTTTGCTCAAAGTTGCAACTTAAACTAACTTCCCCTGTCTGATGTTAAATTGGTTGAACTCCAAATCATGATACCTAATCAGCAATAAAGGCTTGTGCTACAGTACCAAATTGAATATTAGGAAAAGGAATTGCCTCCGGCCATCTAGTAAATCTGTCGATGCAGGTGAGGATTACTGCTATCCATTGGAGAAGGATAGGTTTGAAGGGCAAGGAAAAACTGTATGGCGAGTTACCTTGAAAGTTTGACACTTAATGCAAGAACCTGTCCAGTTTCTTATATATTTGTTGATGCCAGTCCAGATGAATCTCTAGGTCAGAAGATGCTGTGATGCACACACACCAGTTGCTTGAAGATGCAAGTCGATATTTCTGAGATAGATATGGACCAATGGTATCTGTGGAAAACAGCAGCATAAAGGTCTACATCTGTTCTCGAAAATTTAATTTTCTCGAGTTGAAAAGTCAGAATTACCTTTCAGATGCTGCAGCTCAGCATCATTGGCTTGGTCTGCAGCAATGGTACCATAACTGATGAGGGAAGAATTGACAGTAGAGACAGGGCATCAGCTGGAGTATTATCTTGGCTTTTGATGTACTGGATGTCTGTAGTGACCTGCGGAATGTGTCAATATGTCGAAGTTGTCGAGGAGTGTAGGTAGACTTGGAGTTGAAGAGAGCAAATAGTGGATTGTGGTCTGTGATGTGGGACATCTTGCCTTCTACTAAATGCCACTTATAAACAGCCAAAAGTTCCTGATCAAATGTGCTATAGTTCCATTTAGCATTTAGTATCTTGAGAAAAAGGCTAAAGATTTCCATCCACCTTCCACTTACTGCTACAGAACAGCTTCAGTGCCACTGTTAGAGGCATCAGTAGTGGTAGACGTTTGGGCATCTGACTGGGAAAGCTGAGAATAGTTACTGCATTGAGGGTTTGTTTTGCAGCATCGTAGGTAATATCAGCTTCAGGAGTCCAGACAAGAGCAATTAACTGACCTCTCTTGCATTGTCTGATTATGGAATTATGGTTGAAGTAGAGAACACACCGGAATGAATCTGTTGTAGTATTGATCATCCTAGAATTTCATGAGCTGGTGCTGTGTAGTTGGCTTATGAAACTGTTGAATAGCCATACATTTGGCACGATGTGAAGTGATACCTGCTCCATAAACTGTGTGGCTGAGAAAATCAACAGACGAAACTCCATACACACTCCTGTCTACGTTAATTTGGATATCATAATCATTCAGACGTTTGAAGAAATATTCCTACAGGCCGAATGGGGTGATGATGGCTGTCTCTGGATGTCTGGAGGGTGGACTGGTAATTGGTGGAATGCTTTAACCAGATCACTTTAGAGATGTAATATCCAGAAAGTTCTTGAATGCTGGGAATCGGGTAATGATCCATCAGCGTCTGAGCATTGAGAGCTCTGTAGTTACCGCAGGGTCATAGTTTCTAATTTTCTAAGAAACGACAGGCAGTGCAGATGACCAGTTGCTGGAGCTTACACGGATAATTTTCAGACATAAATAAGGACTCAAACTCTTCTTTTATTAAGCAATAATGTTTGGAGATAATCAATGAGCCTTTGCATGTGAAGGTCGACGAGTTGTTCGATGTGATGAGTAACGGAATGCATGATAGGAAGTGTTGCAGAGTATGGCTGAGTAAGTCAAGGAAAGTACTTTAGCGGTGATGCAAATGGGTTGTGGCATCGATTGTGGAGATCTGCAAAAATATTTCCATGTAGAAATTGACCATTAGTAGACTTCAAAGTTGTGTCAAGGTGTCTCCGATTTTTAACATCAACTAGGAGGTTGAAGTTTCTCAAAAATCAGTACCAAGTATTGCTTGAGACACAGTTGCTACATAAAAAGTCCACTGAAATGTGCGCTGAAGCTTGAGGTTGATTGTAAGATTTCTGTTTATATTCAGGGATTGTTATCCATTCGCTGCATACGAGTTCATGATCGGAGGAGGAATTTGCGCCAGTGTCGACTAGAAACTTGATGAACTTGTTGGAGAGTGTGTCCCATACATGAGGAGCATGGAAGAGGTGTGGTGAACATTTTGCACCTCTAATGCTTGCCTTTCTGTTTAAAGTTTTATTGAAGTTACGGGGCTGAAGACACTTCTCTACTGATTCTGTGAATTTGCTGTGATAGAGGTCATCTCGAGATGTGCAAGACTGTGTACCTGGATAGTGAGTTTGCCAAAAATTGTGCCAACTGCTGTTTGAGATGTGAAAGCTACTTCAGCCACAGAACGGAAGTAGGAAGCGACGACATAAAATCGTTCTGCTAATTTAGCGATTTCATCGATGGCGAGCTTCCCTTTTAATGTGAATAATCCCTGTTGTATATGTAAAGGCAAGCGCTGGAAGAAAGGCTGTAGAAAGATCGTCTTGTCAAAACTACCATGTTGTCACAAAGAGCTTCTCATTTGGCATAACAGATCAGTAGGTTTTTCATTGCGAGTTCTTCCTTGCTGAGAAGTTCCTGAAGTCTGGAGCAGTCGAAAATGACACTGGAACGTCTAAATTGACACTTTCTGCTGATAACGGTGCGCTAAAACAACACTGAGGTATAAACAATA
>NW_023660979.1:0-18329 GCF_015228065.2 Penaeus monodon
TTATTTTTTTTTTTTGTTATTGTTGTTGTTACTAGTATAGTTGCCAATTATATTTTTAAACGCAAAAATTTCAATAAAAATGATAATAATTGCAATAATGAGATAATAATTAAAAAATGATGATAATGATGATGAAAATTGAAATGATGAAAAGATATGATAATGAAAATTTTGATATAATCATGATAAAAATGATGAAAAAAAGGGAAATTTGTCTCCATCTAAAATATATATATATATATATATATTTATATTAAATAAAATTTTATATATGTGTGGGTGTGTGTGTTTTGTGTGTGGGTGGTGGTGGGTGTGTTGTGTGTGTATACAATAATATTTAATAAAACATACCATATATATGAAAATATAAACAATAAATAATAAATACTTAATATATATAATATATATTAAAATTATATATAATATATTATAATATATATAATATATATGTGTATATAATTACATATATATGTGATATATATTACATTATATAAATATACATAATATATTCTTCTTTTTTTAAGGGTATTTTCATGCTGAGCCGCCGTGGTCAGACATGATACTAAATTGTAGTTTTCATTTGTGATCCCTTTTTGGATGGGTACTGGTAGGGTCCCCATTTCCCTTTCCCAGGGAGAGTGCCGTTTTCCCCTATTAGGTAATCTTTCTCTCTATTTTTATCCGGGCGGGGGCCCAGAAATGATTTGGGGTTGGGTTGGCCCCCCATGGCTAGGTAGGAAATTTGGGGTAAATTTCCCTTGCCCAAAGGGAAAAATGCGCCGGCCGGTGACTCCCCCCTCAAACTCAGATTGCCGTCGGACAGTCTTGAGTCCGATGCTCTAACCACTCGGCCACCGAGGCCTTGACGATCGGGGGTTTCCATGATTAAACATTAATATAATATATATATATTTATATATATATATATATATATATTATATTTACACACACACACACACCACCACACACACCACACCACATAATTTTAATATATATATATATATAATATATATATAATTATATATATATATATACATATATATTATAAAATTATATATATATATATATAAATAATGTATAATAATATATTATATAAATTAAATATATTATTAATATTTTAATTATTTAATTATATTGTAATATAAATATATATAAAAATAAAAAATAAATAAAATACATATATATATTTTTAAAAATATATATATAAATGTTATATATTATTAATAATATATTATATAATATATAATATATATATATATATGCTGTGTGTGTTTAGTGTGTGTAGGGTGTAATTGTGTGTGTGTGTGTGGTAGATGCGAAGGGACACGTCCTCCTCTCACGTACGTACATAGGTGAAAACAGGAAGTAGGTAAATAAAAAACCGGAACCGAACATTTACGTAACCATGACCGAACCAAAGTGATTAACGTAATCAATGACCGTAACCGGAATCTTTAAATTAGTTAATGATGTTTAGCATCACCCCAGACTACCTTACGGTCTTTCATGCCGCACATAGCAGAAAGTAGGCATAATAAAAGTGATTTAAAACAAAAAAAATGATTAATGACTCAAAGTTTCAAACGGGGTGTCCCCCCCCCCTCTCCAATACGGCGACTGGACAGAACCCCTCCCCTTACGCATACAACGGGTTAATGACCGGGGAAAAGTGTTCCAATAAAATGACCGTAACTAGAATCATTAGTTAATGACGTCTAACACACACGAGTGATCACCCCCTCCAATAATGATGCAATATAACCCAACCCCCAATCCCAGGGTCACAGTTGACCCACCACCCCCTTTTTCCCATACCTCCCACCCCCACCCCAAAATATTCATCATGTTTAAACTGCACCGGGTTTGAGAATTGACCCTGTTACAGACGAATGATCACCCTCCTAATTAATCATAACCCAAAAAAATGCCCCTACACACACAAAAGGGGTTCCTCTCACCCCCCCCTCCTCCTCCCCAAAACCCAAACCCTCCTTTTCCTCCCCCCTGCCCAATTCCCTCCCCCAAAGCAAAAATAGTAAGAAAAAAAAGCAAAAAAACAATCACAACCCTCTTAAGGAATAATAAGTCCTGCACTGAAGTGCGATGTCACCCCCCCTAAGAATGATGCAACAAAATCCAACCAATGCCAGGTGTCACAGACCCCACCTCCATCATCCCCCTTCCCCCCCCACACCCGCCCCCGCATTTCATCATTTTTAAACTTGCACCTGGATCGAGAATTGCCCCTGTTACGATGAATGATCCCCCTCCAAATTTAATCATAATCCAAAAAGCCCCTCTAATGATGTCTAATACACACCCCAAAAGGGGTTTCCCTCTCACCCCCCTCCTCCACCCCAAAACCAACCCTCCTTCCCTTTTACCCCCCTGCCCCACTTCCTCCTACCCAAAGCAAAAATAGTAAAAAAAGAAGCAAAAAAACAAATCACAAGTCCTATTAAGGAAATAATACATCCTGCAGAAGTGCATGATCCCCCCTCCTAATAAAGATGCAATCATAACCCAAAACCCAAATGCCAGGTGTCATTTTGACCCCCCTTCCTCTCACCCCTCCTCCCTCCAACCCCCCGCCCCACGCAATTTCATCGTGTTTGAATTGTACCCGGATCGAGAATTGACCCTGTTCGATAGTAAACCACCCCTCCTAATGATCATAATCAATAAAACCTAACGCCCCCCCCCGTCCCCCCTACAGGTGGGTTTTACACAACGGTCTGCTAATGCCCACAATGTTTTTCATAATGATTTCGCCGTCAGGGGTAAGAAAACAATTAACTGAAAAGGATTATAAAAACCCTACAAATTAATTTTATTTTTTTTATTTTCCCTAAAACATATTTTTTCGTCAATCCCGTATATGGGGTAAGCGATGTGGGAAAGGGGAAAATGTGCTTGCACAAATTTTCCCCTTAAAAGTCAACACCCCCCTCCTCTCCTCTCCAAAGCATATTCGTTTTTTTAAAATATATATATGTATATTATAAGTGTGTGTGTGTGGGGTGGTGTTTGTGTGTGTGGTTTGTGTTTGGTTGTGTGTGTGTGTGTGTGTGTTTTTGTGTTTGTATTAGTATAATGAAAGATAATATATATATATAATATATATATATATTAATATATATATATATATATATATTTTATACACTGCATGTATACAACATACACACAAACTACACACATACACACACACACACACACACACACACACACACATATTATTAATATTTTAGATATATATATAAAATATATATGTGGTGTGTGTGTGGGTGTGTGTTTGTGGTGTTGGGGGGTGTGTGTGTGTGTGTTTGTGTGTGTGTGTGTGTGTGTAGTGTGTGTGTTTGTTGTGTGTGTTCCGTATATTTATATATATATCATATATATATATATATAAATATATAAAATATATTTATACATATATGCATATATATATATATATATATTTAAATTATTATATATATATATATGTTTGGGTGGTGTGTGTTGTATGTGTGTGTGTTTGGTGTATGTGTGTGTCTGTGCTCCATGTTTATATTATGTATATATATATATATATATAATATATATATATATATATATATATATATATATAAAAATTAATTTGTGTTCTGTGTGTTTGTGTTTGTGTGTGTGTGGGGGTTTGTTTGTGGTTTTGTCTTATTATACATGTATTATGTATAATAATATACATATATATATACCCAACCCAAACTAACCCAAACCCAACCAAAAACCAACCAAACCAACCCAAACCTAATCCCAAAATAACCCAAACCTAACCCAAAAATAAAAAAAAAAAATAACCCAAACCAAATAACCCCAAAATAAAAAACAACCCAAACCTAAAATACCTAAACCCAACCTTAAAACCCAACCAAACAACCCAAAAACCAAACCAAAAATAAAACCCAAAAATAAACCAAAACTAACCTAAAAACCAACCGATACCCAAAAGAAACCCAACCCAAACCCAAACCCAAACCTAAATCAAAATTAAAACCCCAAACCCAACCTAAACCTAAACCCAAACCCAATCCAAAAATTAAACTAAACCTAACCTAAACCTAACCCCAAACCCCAAAACCCAAAAATACCCAAAACACAAACCCAAAACTAAAACCCAAAACCCAACCTAACCCAACTTAAACCAACCCCAAACCCAACGAAACCCTAACCCAAACTATCCTAAACCTAAACCCAAACCTAACCTAAAAACCATCCTAAACCCCAACCTAAAAACCAAATACACCCAACTAAAACCCTTTCCCAAAATTAACCTAAAACCCACCTAAACCTATCCTAAACCCATCCAAATATAACCCAAACCTAAAATTTAACTTAGAATAAACCCAAAACAAAAGGGATCCCCGCTTTTTTCAAACGTAGGTAACCTAATAATTATAATATAATATAATATATATATATATATATATATATATATATTGAGTGTGTGGTGTTTATGTTTGGGGGTGTGTGTGTGTGTGTGTGTGTGTGTCGTGGTGTTGTGTGTGTTGAGTTTGTGTGTGTGTATGTGTGTGTGTGTGTAGCTACATATATGATATACGGGGGTCAATATGTTATTATATATATGTTTACTTTGTATATATATATATATAATAATATATAATATTATATTATTTAATAATTATTAATTTAAAAATATATAATCAATTATAATAAATATATATATATATAAAATATATATATTTTTTTATTTCTATATATGTTTCATACTTATATATATATTATTTTAAAATATATATATTTATATAATATATATATATATAATATATATACATTTTACTAATATATATATATATATATATATAATATATATATAATTATGTAAAATATATATATATATATATATATATAAAATAAAAAATAAAAAATTAAAAAAATAATTTAAAATAATAATATATATATCATATATATATATAATATATTATATATTTTTTTTATTTTTAATTTTTTTTATTATAATTTTTTTTTGAATATAAAAAAAACAAACCAAAATATGTAATATTAATAATTTAAAAAATATATATATATATTATAAAATATAATATATATATATAATATAAAATATATTTTTTATTTAAATTTTATTATTTTAATTTTTATAATAATATTTTTTAAAAAAAAGCCCCAAAAAAAACCCCACACACACACCACACACACATATTATATATATATATATATAATATAATATAATATTATATTTATATTTTATATATTATTAATAATATTTTATATTTAAAAATATATAAAATTATATATATATATATATATAATATATATAAAAATTTATAATAATATATATTTATAAAAAAAGAAAAAAAAAAACACCCAAAAAAAAAAATATATTTATTTTATATTTAATATATATATATATACAAAATAATATATATTATATATATATATATTTTATTAATATTATAAAATTTTATATTTAAAATTATATATAATATATATATATATAATAAAATAATATATATATAATAATATTATTATATAAAATATATATAAAATTAAAATATATAAAATATGATATAAAAAAAGTAAATAATATTAAATTAAAAATATATGATATTATATTATATTATATTAATATATAAAATTTATATATAATTTATATTTTTTATTATCCCTTTTTTTCTATACATATTATTGGGTTTTAAATTTATATATATAAAAAACCCAACAAACCAAAAATGATATATTATATAAATATTAATATATATATATTATATTAATATTTATATATTTATATAATATAATTTTTCACAACCAAAAAGAAAACAACCAAACCACCAAAAAAAAAAAATATATATATATTATATATATATATATATAAAATAATTTAATTTTATATATATTATTTTATATATATAGTTGGGAAAATGGGAATAATTTTCCCCCAAAAACACAACAAACACATTTTTGTATATCTTACCAAAATATATTAAAAAAAAAAAATTAAAATATATATTTTAAAAAAGCAAAAAAGAATAAAATTGTATATTATTTTTTTAAAAAAATTATTTAATATATTTATATATATGTGGGTGTTATATGTTTCGTGGTGTTTTTGGGTGTTTGGTTGTTTGTTTGTTGGGGGGGCTTTGTGATTAGTTTTTAAAAAAATATATATTATAATAAAAATATATATAAATATATTATTTTTATATATTAAAAAATTTTTTTAATTTTAAAAAATATTTATTTATATTTTTATTTAATTTTAATAATAAAATAATAATAAAAAAAAACAACCACACCAAAAACACACACACAAAAACCCAAAAAACACACACACACACACAAACCCCACATACACACCACACGTAAAACACACGCCCCTGTGTGTGTGTGTTGGGTGTATGTGTGTGATGTGTGGGGTTTTTGTGTGTAGTGTGTGTCTGTGCGTCAACAATAATATATATATATATAATATTAAATATATATATATATATATTATATGTATATATATTTTACATAATACGTAAATATATATATATATGTATAAAATAATATGTATATTATATATATAATAAAATATAATAATATATTGTGTGTGTGTGGTTTTGTGTGTGTGTGTGGTGGGTGTGGGGTGTGTGTGATGTGTGGGGTGTTGTGTGTGTTTTGGGGGTTGTGTGTATGTGTGTGTGTTTGGTGTGTGTGTTGGGGTTTGTGTGTGTGTGTGTGTGTGTGTGGTCTGTGTGTGTTTGTGTGTGTGTGTGTTTTTTTGGTGTGGTATGTATATATACAAGTATGATATTATTATTTATATATATTATATAATAATAATATATATATATTACATATATATATCACTAATATACTAAATAAATAATTATGTATTAAATTTTATATAAAATATATTAAAATATATATCACATACTATACATAAATAAAAAAAATAAAAAATAAATAATATATAATATATATATTTAAAATAAATATACATACATGTTTAAACATACAACACACAAAACAAAAACAAACGATAAACCCCACACATATCTAAATTTTCTATCTCTCTATTACTATATATGTATGTATACATGATTATATATGAATTTATTTTATTATGTTATATATATAGAATATATATCATTTGTAATATGTATATATATATAACATATATTATATATATTAATTATAAAATATATATGAATACAGATATATGTAGATTATTGTATATATAATTTGAATATTATATATATGTATTATATATGTATATATATTGTATATATATATATATGTTTTATATATATATATATATATAAAATTATATTATATAAAATATTGTATTTTTATATTTTATAATATATGTAAGTTTTATATATTCTTTTTTATATCTTATATTCTACATATTCATCTTATATCATCTATATTATATATATATATATATTTATATAATATATATTTTCATATATATAGACACACAAACACACACCATACACACCAAACCAAAACCCCCAAAAAAACAAACACACACACACACACCCCACACACACAAAACACAACACTCCACACACACACACCACATAATATATACATATATATATATAATATTATTATAATATTATAAACATATATACATATTTTTCACTATATATATAATTTTATAATATATATTATATATAATTTTATGTTTATATAATTTTAAAAGAAATAACAATAATACATATATTATGTAATCTATTGTATATATATGTTATATGCATATATACATATAATGATAATTTATTTATTTTTGTATATGTATGGTATATATTATGTATATATATATATATTAAAATTAATAAAAAAATATATACATACTTGTATAAATAACACACACAAAAAAAAACCCCACCACCAAACACACACAGACACACCACACACCCAAACACACAAACCACACACACAACACAAAACACACACAATACACCACACACAAAACACCACACACACACACACACACTCACACACACACACCAACACACACACCAAACACCACACAACCACAACACTATTTAAAATATATATAATATATATATAAAAATATATTAATATACATATATATTTTTACTATTTTATATATATTTTTAGATATATGTAAATATTTTATCAATTATATATATATATATATAATAAAATATATATTATATATATATATATATATGTGTGGACGCACAACACACACATACACACAAAAAATCACACACACATACACACACATACACCCCCCATACACACACAGTGGCGGTTTTTTAAAAGCGTGCGTGTGTATGGTTTTTGTGTGTGTGTGGTGTGTTTGTGTGTGTGTGTGTGTTTTTTGTGTGTGTTTTGGTGTGTGAGGATTTTTTATGTATGTATATAGATATATATATATAAATATATATATATAATATATTAAAATTATAATATATATATGATATAATTTAATATATGTATATTAGTATATATAAACAATCACATACACAAAGAACAACACACACAAACACAGACATCACACACACACACACACACACCACATACACACACACCCAAACTATACCACCCCCTATATATAAAATATATATATACATATATATTACATATTATTCATATATATTGCTATATGTTTATATATCTAATATATTTTCTTTTTTTTAACGGGAGGTTATGTCTGAGCCCCCGTGGTTTACAGCTGAACTTATTTTATTTTCATGTTGTGATGCTTTGGAGTGATACGTGGTAGGGTCTCCAGTTTTCCCTTTCAGGGAATTTTTATATATACATACACCTATAATTAAAAAAATATATATATATATAATATATATTTATATATATATTATATATATGTGTGTGTGTGTGGTGTGTGTGTGTTGTGTGTGTGTGTGTTTTTCTTTTTGTGTGTGTGTATAATATATATTTTTCTATAAAAATATAATTATATATATATATTTTTTTTTTATATATTTATGTATATATATATATATATATATATTAAATTTTATATATATATATATATATACATAATTAATATATATATATATATATATATATATATATATTTAAATAAAATATATTTATCACACCACCACAGACAACACACACACACACACACACCACACACACACACACACACACATATATATTAAAATATTATATAATATATATATATATATATATATATATATTATGATGTATGTATATATATAGATTCCGTGGAAAGGACTGGAGACCCTACCCGTACTCCTCCAAGAGCATACAACATGAAAAAATACATTTAAATATCATCGTGCCACGGCGGCTCAGACATGAACCTCCGTTAAAGAAAAAAATTTTATAGATATATAAACATTTCAAAATTATGAAATATAGGTATATAATGTATATATATATATTTATATATAGTGGGTGTGTATATGTTTGCGTGTGTTCTATTGTGTGTGTGTGTGTGTGTGTTGTATGTCTGTGTTTGTGTGTGTTTTTTCTTTGTGTATTTGGGTTGTTTATATTACATATATATACATATATATAAAAAAATATACATATATATATTTTTTATATAATATATTATATATATTTATATAATATATTAATACATCATAAATAATCACATACACCACACAAAAACACACAAACCACACACACACACACACAAAACAAACACACACACAAAACACAATACACACGCACGCGTAAAACACACGCCACTGTGTGGGGATGTGTGGGTGTATGTGTTGATTTTGGGTGGTTTTTGTGTGTATTGGTGTCTGTGCCACACACATATATATAATATTATTTTAAATATAAATATATATATATATATATATATATATGTATATATATATTTACATATATACGTAAATATTTATATATATATATGTATTAAATATATATGTATAATAAAAATTATATATATTATATTATATATATATATATATGTGGTTGTTTGTGTGTGTGGTGTGTGTGTTGTTTTTTTTTTTTGGGGGTTGTTGTGTGTGTTGTGTGTGTTGTGTGTGGTGGGGTTTGTTTGTGTTTTTGGGTGGTGTGTGGTGTGTTTGTGTGTTGTGGTGTGTGTGTGTGTGTCTGTGTGTTTTTGTGTGTGGTTTTTTTTTTTTTGGTGGTGTATGTATTAAAAAATTGTATTTTATATTTTAAATTTTTTTAATATATATATATATATACAAAATTTTCACATAAATTCATAAATAAAAAAATATATGCATATATTGCATATATTATGCATATTACTATATTCCCTATAGACTTACATATAATATGTAATATATTAATTCTATCAATATATAAACATATATATATATATATATATATATAATAAATATATATATGGAAAATATGTATATATGTATATAACAATGTATATATATAATTATATAAAATATGATATAATTGTGTTTTTGGTGTGTGTGTGAGTGTGTGTGTTTTGTGTGGTGTGTTGTGTGGGGTGTGTTTTGTGTTTTTGTGTGGTGTTTGTGTGTGTATGTGTGGGTGTTTGTGTGTCTATATATATGTAAATAATATATATATATATTATATTATATATATATTATTAGATGATTTAAGAATATGTAATATAAAATATATATAAAATAAAATTATAAAAATTTACATATAATATATATATATATTACATATTATTTTTAATATATTTTAAAAATTTATATATATATATATTATACTATATTATAATACATATATATATACATTATATAAATCACATATAATTATTTACAAATTCATCTTATATATACATATATTCACATTTTTCACTGTATATCATATATATATATATATATAAAATATATATATATGATATATATATATACATATATAAAAATTATAATTTTATTTTTATATATACATATAAAAATATATACATTCATATATACATACAGTATACATACATATTATAGATAGAGAATGATTTAGATATGTTGTTGCGTTTTTTCCTTTGTGTTTGTTTGTGTGTGTATGTATGTATACATACATGTATGATATATAATTTTATATATATAATAAATTATATATTTTTTTATTTATTTTTTTATTATTATATGTATGTGTATATATATATATATATTAAATATATATATTTTACATATATTTATTTATTTATGTATATGTATGGTATATTATAGTATATTTATATTTATATATAATAATATTAAAAATATTATATAACTACTTGTATATATACATACACCCAAAAAAAAAACCACCACACAAAAACACACACAGACAACACACACACACACACAACACAAACACACACACACACACAAAAACCCACACACACATACCACACACACCAAACACACACAACACACTACACACACTCACACACAAACACACACACAACACACACCAACACACCCACCACACATATTATATATATATATATATATTATATATATACATATATATTTATATACATATATATATATATTTACGTATATATGTAATTTATATACATAAATATATATATATTATATAAAATATATTATATAAAATATATATTGTGTGTGACCACAGAACACACATACACAAAAAAACCCCCACACATGCACAACATACACCCACACACACACACGGCGGTGTTTTACGCGTGCGTGTGTATGTGTGTTTGTTTTGGGGGTGTGTGTTTTTGTGTGTGTGTTGTTTTGTGTTTGTGTGTGTTGTTGGTGGGTGTATGTGTTTATTTATGTATTTAAAAATATATTTAATAAATTATTATATAATATATATATATATATATATATAATATATGATATATATTTATTATATGTATATATATGTTATATAAACAATCACATAAAAAAGAACAACACCAAAAACACAGACATACACACACACCACACACACACACACTACACACACACGCAAACATATACACCCCAAAATATAAAATAATATAAAACATTATTATACATTTATTCAATATATTTCATATATTTTAATATCTAATATATTTTCTTTCTTTTAAGGGTAGGTTTTCTGGCCGCCGGGCCAGCATGATACAAATGTGTTTTCTGTTGTGAGCTCTTGGAGTGAGTACGGGGTAGGGTCCTCCAGTTCCTTTCCACGGAATCTATATATATACTACCTTTTAATATATATATATATATATATATATATATATATATATATATATATATATGTTGTGGTGTTGTTTTGGTTGTGTGGGTGGTGGTGTGTCTGTGTGTGTGTGTGTAAAAATAATTTTTATCTTAAATAATTATATATTATTATATTAATATATAAAATATATGTATAATATATTCATATGTTGTGTGTGTGTGTGGTGTGCTTTATATATATACACTTTTCAAACACCATATATATGTATAGAAAAAGAAATAATAGGTAGTAGAAAGGAAAATAATAATGTATAATATAATATTTATATATAATATAATATATAAATATATATACATATATGTAATTTTACATATTTGACTGTTTATCTAATTCATTTATAATATATTATATATATATATAATTATATATACATATGTTATATATATACACTATCTATCTATCTATATATATAATATATTATATTTTATATATATATTATATATATTATACATATATATAACGTATATGCTCAAAAACGGAATATATAAAAAAATGATACATATATAATAAAATATATTATATATTATATATATATATATATAATATTATATATTTTAAATATATAATATAATAATTAATAATATTGTTGTAAGTTTATATGTATTATATTATTTATAAATATTGTTATATATAAAATATTATATATATTAAAAATTTTAAAAATTATATTTAAATATGAACATATTATGTAATAAATTATATTTTATATATATATTATATTAATATATATTAATATATTATATATATATTATTTGGTGTGTGTGTGTGGGTGGTTGTGTGTGTGGGGGTTGTGGTGTTCGTGTGTGTGTGTGTATAAATATATTTTCTTAAATAATAAATAATATAATATTTTATTATACATATAAATATATATTAATATATTATATATATATATATATGTATATATATATATTATATATATATAAAAATTATATATATATATACATATTTTTGGGGTGGTGTGTGTGTGTGTTTAATATAACACTTTTTCAACACACTAAATGTATGAAATAAAAATAGATGGGGAGTAATAAGAAAATTAATATTTTTAAAAAATATATATATATATATATATATATATGTATGCATATAGTATATTTTACATATGTTGTACTTTTTATCTAATTCTATATATTATATAATATTT
Organism: Penaeus monodon; assembly: GCF_015228065.2. Taxonomy (NCBI): domain Eukaryota; kingdom Metazoa; phylum Arthropoda; class Malacostraca; order Decapoda; family Penaeidae; genus Penaeus; species Penaeus monodon. The sequence continues at coordinate 13,304 of NW_023660979.1, forward strand.
AATATATTATAATATATATGTATTAACTATCTATTATCTATCTATCAAAAATTATATATATATTATATATATATATTTTAATATTATATAAAATTTATATTACGTTTGCCCCAAAAACGGGAAATTTAATATAAAAATGATAATATATATAAATATAATATATTATATATATATAATATACATATAATAATTATATAAAATATATATATATATCAAAAATATATAATTATATATATATAATATATATTATATAAATATAACATATATGTAATAAAAAAATTTAATATATATATAATATATATATAATATATTTTAATTAATATATAAAATTTATATATATTATTATTAATATATTATATATATATATATATATATATAATATATATATATAAAAAGATATACTATATATCAATACATTTTGGGCCCCGTATTAAATATGTAGCTAACACACACACAAAATACACACCCAAACTCACACCACACACACACACACAGACACACACACAAACACACACACACACACACATAAACCACACACACTACTATATAATATATTATAATATATATATATATATATATAAATATATATATATTAGTTACCTACGTTTGCAAAAACGGGGGATACCTTTATTTTAGGTTTATTCTAATTTTAAAGTTGGGTTTGGTTAATTTAGATGGGTTTTAGGATAGGTTTAGGATGGGTTTAGGTTGGGTTTTTGGGATAGGTTTAGGTTGGGTGTAGGTTAGGTTTAGGTTAGGTTTAGGAAGGTTTGGGTTGGGTTTAGGTTAGGTTTTTAGGGGGGTTTAGGTTAGGGTTTCGTTAGGTATGGGTTATTTTTAATTTAGGTTTGGGTTTGGGTTTGGGTTAGATTTGGGTTGGATTGGTTTAGGTTGTTGGGGTTTGGGGTTAGGTTTGGGTTTAGGTTTAGGTTTGCGTTGGTTAAGGTTAGGTTTGGTTTTTTTAGGTTATTTTGGGGTTTGGGGTTTGGGTTGTTTAGGTTTGGTTTTAGGTTTAGGTTAGTTTTGGTTAGTTTGGGTTGGGTTTAGGTGGGTTTGGATATTTTGGGGTTTTGTTTTTATTTTGGTTTGGGTTTGGTTTGGTTATTTTTTTTTTTACTTTTAGGTTATTTTTGGGTTAGGTTTGGATTAGGTTTGGGTTGGGTTTGGTTGGGTTTTGGGTTTGGGTTTTTGGGTTGGTTTGGTTTAGGTTATTATATGTAATATATATTACATATATACATGTAAAATACAGCCCCCAACAAAAAAAACACACACACCACACAAACACAAACACAAGACCACATACATATACATATATATTATAAAATTTTAATATTTAAAATTAAAATTTTAAATATTATATATTTTATATATATACATACATATTACATGTGACGCACAGACACCACATCACACAAACCACACAACTACACCACACAACACACAAAATTTTATATATATAATTAATATATATATAATATATATATATATATGAAATTATTAAAAAATTAAATATATATTATATATTATATATATATATTATTATATAAAATATACGGAAAAAAAAAACCACAACAAACACACACACTACCACACACACCACACACATACCAAACCACACACATACCAAACCACACACAAACCCACCCACACACACACACACACCACTATATTTTTTATAATAATATATATATGTATATAATATGTGTCTGTGTGTGTGTTGTGTGTTGGTGTATTGTTAGTTTGTGTGAGTATGTATACTGCATGTGATATATATATATTATAATATATATATTATATTATAAAAAAATTTATTTTTAATTTATATATATACTCTGTATACATACATAAAAAACAAAAAACACACAAAACACACACACAAACTAAAACACAAACACACCACACAAACACACACACACACACACACACGTATATATATATACTATATTATATAAAAAACAGAATATGTTTTGGGAAGGGGAGAGGGGGGGTGGTTTGCATTAGAGACAATTGTGAAGCCGAGTTCTTCTCCTTACTCGCTTACCCCTATACGGGATTGACGCAAATATGTGTGAGGAAATGAAAAAAAAAAGTAAAATTTTGTAGAGTTTTTAACCCTTTTCAGTTAATTGATTCTTACCCCTGTCAGGGCGAATATCATTATGATAATCTTGGGTCATTAGAAACCCCTGTTGTGTAACCGCCTGATAGGGGGGGAGGGGGGAGGGGGGTTAGTTTTTGATTATGATCATTAGGGGGGTGGTCACTCATCTGTAAAAGGTCAAAAAACTCGATCCGGGGACAAATTCAAACCGAGAATATTTCGTGGGGCGGGGGGTGGAGGGGAGGAGGGGTGTGAGGAAGGGGGGTCAAAGTGAACCTGGGTTTGGGGGGATTATGATTGCATATTTATTAGGAGGGGTGTCACTCGCACTTCATGCAGGATGTATTATCTCCCTTTAAATAGGACTTGTGATTTTTTTGTTTTCTTCTTTTCTTTCTATTATTGCTTTGGTATGGAGGGGTGGGGGCAGGGGCGGGGAAAAGGGGAAAGGGGGGTTGGGTTTTGGGGTGGAGAGGGGAGGGGAGAGGAACCCTTTTGGGGTTGTATTAAAAACATTTTGAGGGGCATTTATGGGTTATATTTTAATTAGAGGGATGATCATTTCTGAACAGGTCAATTCTCGATCCAGGGGCAAGTTTAAAAATGATGAAAAATTTTGGGGGGGGGTGTGGAGGGAGGAAGGGGGATGATGGGGGGGGCCATCTGTGGGCACCTGGGATTGGGGTTGGGGTTATGATTGCATCTTCTTAGGAGGGTGATCACTCGCACTTCAGTGCAGGCTGTATTATCTCCTTAGTAGGAACTTTTATTTTTTGTTTGCTTCTTTTTTTTATATTATTGCTTTGGGATGGGGGAAAAGTGGGGCAGGGCATAGGAAGGGAAAAGGGGTTTGGGTTTTGGGGAGGAGGGGGGGAGGGTGAGAGGAACCCTTTAGGTTGTGTGGACATTTATGGATTTTGATTAATTAGGAGGGGGATTTCGTCTGAAAAAGGGTAATTTTCAATCCGGGGCAAGTTTAAAAATGATGAATATTTCGGGGGGGGGTGGGGGGGTATGGGAAAAGGGTGGTGGTGGGGCAACTGTGACACTGGATTGGGGTTGGGTTATGATTGATCTTTATTGGAGGGGTGATCCTGTGTGTGTTAGACGCATTAACTAATGATTTTAGTTTTCGGTCTTGATTGCGTTAATCACTTTTCCCCGGTCATTAACCTGTTTGATGGTAAGGTGGGCGTTTTTTCCAGTCGCCTGTATTGGGAGGAGGGAGGGACACCCTGTTTTGATATCATTAGAGTCAGTTAATCATTCCCTTGATTTTGATAATCACTTTAATTATGCCTCTTTCTGCTATGATGCGGCATGAAAAGACCGTAAGGTAGTCTGGGTGCATGCTAAAAATATAACTAGTTAATGATTCCGGGTTACGTTTATTGATTACGTAATCATTCAGGGTTTCGGTCTTGTTACTAAAACGATGCGGTTTTTTGGGTTTTTTTTACCCACTTCCCGTTTACACCCCCAGTACACGTGGGGAAAGGGGGACAGTGTCCCTTCACACTACTCACACACACACACACAATTACAATACCACACGTAAACACACACAAATATATATATATATATTATTATATATATATATATAAATTATTTATTTATATATATAATTATTAAAAACTTTTAAATTTTTAATATATATATATATATAATATAATATAAATTTATAAATATATATATTTATTTATATAAGCTATAGGATATAATAAGTAAATTTTTTTTTTTTTAAATTTTTTTTTAAAATATAAAAATTTTTTAAAAAAATATTATTATATTGTATTATATATTAAAATTTTATATATATATATATATATATATAAAAATTATATATAAAATTTTGTGTGTGTTGTGTGGTGTGTGTGTGTTTATGTGTATTCATATATATATATATTAACATATATACATAAATACATATATTAATATTTTTATATTTATATATAATATATATATATTATATAATTAATGTGTGTGGGTGTGTGTGTGTGTTTTGTGTGGTGTGGGGTGTGATATAATATTTTTATATATTAATATATATATTAATATATATAATTATATTATATAATATGTTTTTTTCATGGAAGCCCCTGATCGTCAAAGGGCCCCGGTGGCCCGGGGTTAGGCATCGGGCCAAGACTGTCACGACGGCAAACTGAGTTCGAGGGTTGAGTCCCCCCGGGCCGGCGCATTGTTCCCTTGGACAAGGAACTTCACCTCAATTGCCTACCTAGCCCCCTGGGTGGGGCCCAACCCACCCAAGTCATTGTGGGCCCAAAACCCGGATAAAAATGAGAGAATGATTACCTAAAGGGAACACCGGCCCTCCGTGGAAAGGAACGGGGACCCTCCACGTACTCACTCCAAAAAGCATCACAAAAATGAAAACTAAATTCGTATCATGCTCTGACCACGGCGGCTCAGACATGCCTCCTTAAAAGAAGAAGAAAATATTTTGATATTTAATATATGTAATATATATACACTATAATGTATATTATATACCATTATAGTATATTATAATATATATATATATATATAAAATATATATATATATATATAATATATTGTATATATATATCTTTTAATTTTAATTATATATACAAAAATTTTGTATGTATATATATAAAAATTTTATATGTATAAAAACACACACACACCCACACACCACCCACACACACACACCACACACACACCAATATAATATAATATATATATATAAAAAATATTATTATATTTTATGATGGAGACAATTCCCCTTTTATCATCTTTTTTATATGATTATCATCAATATTTCTTACACATCTTTACATCTTATCATCATTTTCATCATCATTATCAAAAAACATTTTATTGTTTTTTAAATTTTTATTCAAAACAAAAATTAAAATTGGCCAATTAAAAAAAAATTTA
>NW_023660980.1:0-18328 GCF_015228065.2 Penaeus monodon
CCACTGCCTGGTAAAAAAAAAAAATCTCTGTCTTAGAAGCATATCATGAAAGAAAACTTGCATTACCACTTGAAAATTAAGCTGTTCAAAATATTTACTCATGTTCTATTTATACATACATGTATACAAATATGCTTACACACACTAACATATATATATAATATTATTATTATATTTTATAATATATAATATATATATATATTATATAATTTTATTATTTTTTTATTTATATATATATATTTATAATATAATATATATTATTATTTATTTTATATGTTACTCTATATTATTTTTATATATATTATTATAATATATTATATATATAATAGATATTTGATATATTATATGATAATATATTATTTAAATATTATATTTTATAATTTTATAAAATATTTTTATTTTATTTATATATTATAAATATATACATACAACCATATATCTCATATAACTATTTTATAAACATTATAAATTACTTATATTTTATATACATTATATACACACACAACACCACACACAACACACACACCCCCACACACACACACACCCCACCCCCACCACACACATATAATATATTATATTTTAATTAATTTTTTATAAATGTTGGTATGGTGGGTGTGTGGTTGAGCGGGGGTGGGGTGCGTGCGTAGTGTGTGTGTATCTTTTTCTTTTTAAAGGGGTGTTCTTCAAAACTCCGGGGTCAAACATGATCTTTAAATTTTAGTTTTCTTTGTATCCCCTTGGGGTGATACGTGGGAGGGGCCCCCCCGTTCCCTTTTCCATGGGGGTGCCGGGGGTACCTTTTTTGGTAATCTTCTTCCCCATTTTTCCGGGCTTGGGCCCGCACTGACTTGGGGTGCTTGGCCCCCATGGCTAGGGGGGCAATCAAGGTGAATTCTTGCCCAAGGGGAAAAACCGGGGGTCGTGACTCGAACCCTCGAATTCGGATTGCCGTAGTACATCTTGATCCGACCCCAACCAATTTGGGCCCCCGCGGCTTTACATCAGGGCTTCCATGAATTTTTTTTTGCAAATTTTGAGCGGGGGTTTGCCTTGCCTTTCCCCCCGGGGTTTTTTTTCGAGTCACCACTCTTTTACCGGCACTGACTTGAGCTTATACTAACATACATACATTATTATTTTATATATTATATATATATATTTTTATATATATATATATATATTATATATATTTTAAAAAAAAATTTTTGTGTGTTGTGTGTACTTTATATTATATAAAATATATATGTAAAATAATTTACAATATGTACATTATGTTCATATATATATTGGACATTTATATACAAATATAGGTATGCTCTATGTATGTATGTAATTTTGGTATTAAATTTCGGATGTTTTCTGTATGCATGTATGTATGTATGTATTTAATGTATGTATTATGTTGTATTATGTATGTTTTTGTATTATGTTTATGTATGTTGTATGTATTTTGTATGAAATGTATATTTTTATATGTTGTATGTTGTATGTATGTATGCTGTATTAGTATAAAAAAAATTATATGAAATTTTAATACTATCTATATAGATATATATGTTAAACAATATATATTATTATATTATATTTTATAATTTTATATATATATGTGTGTTATAAACTATTTTGTTATATTACATAACATTATATGATATTACACTATCAAATATAAAATTTTTTATCATAAACACCCCTCACACACACACCCCAATCACACACCAAAAACCACACACACACACACACACACACACACACACACCCACACACCCCCCACACATTATTATATATATATATATATTATTATATATATATATATTATTAATATTTAATATTATATTTATTATATATTATAATATATATATATAATATATATATATATATATATATAATAAGTTATTCCAAGTGCTTTTAAACGGGTACCCCACTCCATTTCAAAAATCCTATTGACAATTTCAACATCCCCTACTCTACACATTTATCTATTTATCACCATAGGTAAAAACCAAAAATTTCCCCCTTTTCTTTTTTATATCCAAGACTTTTTACCGAATAGTGACAGAAACCTAGGGAAAAATCAATTTCTTTTTTGGTTCAACATCTAAATAAAAGTGGATTTATCTTTATACTTTCCTTTGGGTTAAAAATACATATACATAAAAGTAAAAATACTCATTCATATACAATATTCCAAAAATATATACATATATATATATATATTATTATTTTTATAAATATTATATATATTTTATATATATTTAATTATCTATTCTACTATCTATAAATCTATCTATAATCTTATATAATATATATTTTATAATATTATATATATTATATATATATATATTTACATTATAATACATATTTTTATTAATTATTTATTATATTTTATATATATTTTAATTATAATTTTTATATTTATATGTTACAAATTTTATATATTATATATTTAATATTTATATTTATATATATTATATTATATATATTAAGTGGGGGCAAAAATTCACAAAGTGCTAAGTGGTACAGATACATAAATCAGTAATTGTCAAAAACTGTTTTAAAATACATAGTTTTTTGGAAACGTTAAAGCTTTGGGATCAAATACTGTTCACTGAAATTTTTACTGTGAGAAAATATCTGATATGTAATTATTGGATTTAGATGTTACTTGCAACTATACACAATGATTGCAGCAGAAAAGTGTTTTTCAGACTTGTGTATCATGTGTGTATATTTTAGTGACTTCTACACCCAGAAAAACATTACTCTTGAAACATCTCTCTAAAATAAAAACCACACACCTTTTCCTTATGACCAAGGAAAAGAGAGGTAGTCTCTTGTTTTATTCTACTTCAAGCACCACTGTCGAAGAGGGGTGAAGAGAAGAGAAGGAGAAGAGAGAGAGAGAGGAGAGAGAGAGAGGAGAGAGAAGAGAGAGAGAGAGAGAGGAGAGGAGAGAAAGAGAAAAACGGACAAAAACCCACACATAAAACAATAGCAAACAGATGACGATAAGAGGGGTGAGTGTATGGTTAGTGAAAAAAGAAAGAAAGCGAGATAAAGAGAGAGAGAGAGAGATAAAGAAAAAGGTAAAAGGAGAGAGATAAAGAAAAAGATAAAGAGAGAGAGAGAGAGTTATATGGATTTACTGATGTATCAAAACTTTTTAATACATATAGACAAAAATAACTTAGCAATACCAATAAAATCATACTACTATTGAATAGCTCTGGTGATACCTGCAAAAATACTGATCTTTTTATATATATATTTTTATATATTATTTATAAAATTTATTAATATATATTTATATAACAATTAAAAGGGGATATAATTAGATTGGTAGACATTTATTTAAATATAAAATTATATATATATTTATATTATATTAATTATATATTATATAATATGCAAAAATAATTTTAAAATTAATTATATATATAAATATAATATATTTTAAAATTATTTACTTATTTTATATATTTATAATATAAAATTATATTATAATATATATATAACACAACATTATATTTTAATTATACACACACACACCACACACACACCACCACACACACACACAAAATTTATATATATATATTCACACATCAAGGGCAAACCCGGGGGGGCGCAGGGCCGCCCCCCCTTCGTTTCCACCACGAGGATCCCTCGGGCGGTCCCCGGGCAGGCCCCGGGCCCATCCTTTCCTCACCGGGTCTCGTCGGCTCCCCAAAGCCATGTTCCTAGGACGCCCCACGGTCTCCTCCACCCAGGTTTGTCTCGGCGAGGACAACCTGGGGGGGCAGGGTCGCCCATGGGGAGGCGGCTGGGTGGCCAAAAAACCCTATTTGGGGCAATCCCGATATCAAGAACGGGGTCCCATGCCATCTCAGGGTGAAACCGCCGGTTGGACCGTGTCCTCCAAACTGTCCCCCAGACCCCGGCAAGGGATTGTTACAAAAGCATAAAGGGCAGACCCCCAAGGCCGGATGCGTCCGGTTTCGCTTCCTAGAGCAAAACGGGAAGAAATCAAGGCCTTAAGACACGCATTTGGTCCTTTGCTGGGTACCGGACATCCCCAAAAACCTCTTGTTGTGAGTTCAGGGCTCCTTTTGCCAGCCCAAATCCCTACTGACTTCCTGGTCTACAACCCGAGATAGGCTACGCTCCCAAAGGTATTAAAACTTTCTGGACTTAAACGTCCTCGCCAAAACAGGGATCGACTAAACGGTTCCCCTAACGGCCCCAAAGCCCGAATCTTGGTTTTGGTCCAGAACCCTCTAACTGGGGCTTCGCCTCTTGCTAATCTAAAGACCGCCCAATGACTCCAAGGCTCAAAAGGGATGGCAACATCGTGGGCAAAGTCAGGTCCGAGCCCTTTAATTTGCCTAGTGTTGCTCCACCTGATTTTGGCTATAGCTCTGCCATTATCCAGTCCTAAAATTTTTGAAATGTGGGTAAAGGACCCCAGCCTTGCCTCACCCCTAAATTAACGGGAAAATTCGACTACCCCAACCCACTTTACAGCACTTTCATACCAGTATGAGGCGCTATCAGCCAAATATCTGTGTGGGTTTTCCCCGGGCCCTCGGATCTCCCAAAATTCCCCCGTGCACCTTCAAACGCCTTTTTGGGTCGATGTGGGCTGCGGCAACCCATCCCAAAACTCCGACGGCTTTCCCCAAAATTACTCGAGGCTAGTATACGGTCTATTGTGGCTTCCCAGGAGAAAACCCAGACTGGCCGTCCTCTGGTGCCTCAGTAGTGGTTGCGGATCCGTTTCAGAAGAATGTGGCGAAACCCTGCTGTTATGCTACATGAAATCCCAAAACGGTAGTTGCTACACCCCCATCGACCCCTTTTCCCCTTCCAGAGGGGGATACCCCCCCCTCAGCATCGGGGGGAATGGTACCAACTGCAAATGGCATCAGGACTGTATCAGGCCCAAGCCATATTTTTCCCCCCGCCTTTAGCAGTTCAGCAGGGATTCACATATGCTTGCAGTTTTTCCACTCTCAGTTGGGAAAACGCCCCCTAACCTCTGTTAGGTGGAGGTTCCTCCCTGATGGTGGGTCCGGCCGGGCACTGAGACCGCTTGCCCCAAAGCAAACTGTTGGAGGTCCCCCTGGTACAACTTTTTCAAAATACCAGCCCAACGTTCCAAACCCCAACATATCTGAATGATCCGTCCATCCCGGGGAAATGGACTGCAGTCATCTTGAGGGGGCTTAGGTTCAGTTTTCTCGGGCTTGGGGGGAGGGGGCGAAGGTCATTTACCAAAAAAGGGCCTTCGACCCCCCTCAGCAAGTCCTGAGAACTTTCCTTGTCCCTTCTCGCATGTCCGAGCCCAAAACGCCCCAGGGGAACGACGAAAGACTTGATTCCCATTCACCGAGCCTTGCACACCGCTTCGTCCCCTCTAATTCTCCAGGGAGATTTTTCTCCCTTGCCCTTTGGGGCGTATCCCCTGGCCCTGGGGGCCTTCGAGTGTTACCGTTTTAAGGACTCCACAGAAAACTGGTCCGTCAGGTTGGGGTTTCTGAGAATCGTCAAGACTGCCGTGGCGAACCCACGGCACACTCCTCCTCCTTAGTCGCCCAAAGTAAAACCCTTAGGGGGCCACTGGGGAGGGGGAGTTTTGAATGGCCCCCGCGGGGTACCACAACAGCCTAGGGGTCGGTGCCACAGAACTCGCCTCCGGTAACCCTGCAGTTCTGGGGGTCCCCATCCGTGCTACAAGAATGTGCGTTTCCCCTTTGGGCCACTGCCCCGATCGCGTACCAAGTCCGCATGCGATTGGGAGGCGGGTACCAGGGCAAGATCCTCATTTTCGGGGACCTACAAGTCCCGGAAAAGGAGCTATTTTCGCTGCTGGGGATCAGCCCCGGCCATGGGGGCCGACAGACATCTCGTACCACTGGGCCCACAAATACCGTTTTAAGTCCCCCAAAAACAAGGGAAATGTCTCCCCGGGGGCAATCTCTCCACAGATGGGGTTTGGCGTAAACGCCTTTTTCACATGGTTTTTATTACTGGGTGGGAGCGTATACAGCAAAAATAGACATAAAGCCAAAGCTGCTTCAGTCTCAATGCCATGAACGCTCATCAACCGTGTCACCTCGACACCGCAGGCTAAAGTCACTGGAAGGGCTATGGCTAACCCTGGAGGGGTGCCCACGCTGCCCGCTATGGGGTTTAACACCCACCTGATCATGCCGCTACCAGGTCTTCTCACCTCTGGAGGGCAGCCCCCTAAACTCCCTCCTTAAATTCCGCGATAGTAAGGAAACCCCTCTCCTCCCCGCAAGGCCCGGATTTCCAAGTGCCTCCCCGGGAAAGCACCCTGATTTAAGCCTCGGGGGGTCACCCCGGTGCACGCCACCTCTGCCGCCCCCCCCCCAACACCCCCCCAGATAAAGGGGGTGGGCGGGCTGGGGACCCGCCTACCCCACCTGGGGGGGTTCCCGGGGCTTTCCCCCACAACTTCATGGTGGGTTGGCCCTGCCGGGGCGCAGGGGGGACGATAACTCTCGCTCCAATCCTGCCCCCGATTTCCCCCTCCCGGGGGACCCCACCTCCCTTATTTGCTGGTGGGAGGGACAACACCCTCCCCCCCAGCATTTCCTTTTTGGGGGGGACGTTCCCCAGGGGGTCATTCGGGGGGGAGGGGGAAACGGCAAGCCCCCCCCCCCCGAGCCGCCCCTTACCCCAGGGTGGCGGGGGGGCAGGATTGGGGTACGAACCAGAGCGTGTCCACACCCCGGGTTGGCCAAAACTCCGTCCCTCTGGGCCTCCTGCGCTCCGGATCCCCACGTTTGCCGGGGACCGAAAGGGTCCCCTTCCCATGGGGGGCCACGAAGGCACTGCAGAATCTTAATGATGGGGGCTTTTTACCTGGCGGGGGGAATTTTGGGGGAACTGCCCCCTTTTTTTCGACGGGCTACCCAGGGTGGAAGCTGCGCGTGAAGCAATGCAAGCACTTAACACTTCTAACCACCCATCGCTTCACATCCCATGCCGGAAGCCCCCCATATATATATTTTTAATTTTTATATATATAATATATAAAATTATATTATATTATATAATAATATATTATTATATTTATATACTACATATATATATTTATAATATAATATATATATATGTAATAAATATATATATTATATATTTATATAATATAAATTTTTCATAAATAATATTATTATATATTATAATATAATTTATATAATTATTTTTTAATATAACACACATAAGTACTATACATTATACATATATGAAATATGCTTTATGGTTAATATAATAATAAAATATTATTATATATATATATATATTATATATTGCAGATTAGGGGTGGGTGCTTTACGCGCATGGGATGTGAGCGATGGTGTGGTAGCCTAGACTGTTAAGTGCTTGCATGCCTTCTCGCTTGCAGCTTCCCCCCCTGGCACTCGTGCAAAAAAGGGAGCAGCTTTTGCATGTCTCCCCTGCCAGGTCACACCTCTCCATCATCAAGACTTCTGCATGCTACTCTTTGCCCCCCCTGGGTAACGGGGCACCTTGCGATCCCGGCAATCTTGGGGATCTCGGAGCAGCGGAAGCCCCAGGGTAAGTAGGCCCACCGCATGTGGCAGCTCTGTTTCCGTACCAACTCCGCCCCCTAGCCCCCCTGGGGGGGTGGCCTTGCCATCCTCCTCCCTCCAAAAAGACCCTCTGGCAATGTCTTTAAAAAGGGAAATGCGGGGGAGGGTTTGGTACCTCCCACCCACAAGAAAGGGGGGGCTGGGGGTCCCACGGGGGGCAAATGTCGGGGTGCAGGTTTGGAACAAGAGTTACTCGTCCTGCCCCCCCCGGAGGCACCAAACCCACCAGAATTTGGGGGGCAAACCCTGGGGAACCCCCAAAGGGGGGAGGGGCGGCCCCAATGCCCCCCTTTTTTGGGGCTGTGTTGGCAGGGGCGGCAGGGGTGGCATCCCCGGAGTGACCCCCAGGTTTTATCTCAGGCGTGCTTTCTGGGTACTTTGCAACGGGGATTGAAGGGGCGCCCTCTCAGAGGTGAGAAACCTGCTAGCGGCACGTCATGTGGGTGGGTACCCCTACTACTGGGGGGCCGCAGCGATGGTCCCACCTCAGGGGAGCCATACCCCACTCCAGTCGATTTCAGCCCACGGTATTTGGTAAAAGCGTTTTTATGGCTTAACTGAAGCATGCTTTTGGCTTCATGTCTCTTTACTGTGTATCGCTCCACTGATGTATATAAAATTGATGTGAAAGAGGCGTTCTACCTAAATCGCATCTGGGGCAGACGTTGCCCCCGGCGAGTTTTTCACATTGTTCTGGTGACTTCAATGGGGTACCGGGCTGTGACCGGCAGCTACGGATGTCTGTCGGCCCCCATGGCTCGGGAGCTGACCCAGCGCGAGAATAGCCTCCTTCTCCGGGAGCCAAAATGGGGATCTCTGCTCCGGGTACCAGCGCCCCAAACACCCATCGCTAATTTGGGTACAGGTACGGTACAGGGGCCAAAGGAATCAACCACATTCTTTTTAGCACGCAGGGAGATCCTCCGAATGCGGGGTTTCCCGGGAGTGCTGATTTTCTGGGGCCCCCACCATAGGCTGCTTGGGGCTCCCCTGCGGGCCCCACTTAAAAACCCCCCGTCCCCCCAGGGGCCACCCAAAGGTTTTTCACCGGGGACAGACTAAGGGGAGGGGGAGTTGCCGGGGTTCACCAGGGCAGTTGCTGACCATTCACAGAACTCAACAACCTATGGACCCAGTTGTTTTGTGAAGTTCTTAAAATGCATAAACACCAAAGCACTCAGGGTCCATTGTGTACGCCCGGGCAAGGCAGAATTCCATCCCCCTGGAGCTTAGGGGCCCTAAAGCATGTCGCAAGGCTCGGCTGAAGGGGAAATAAATTTTTCGTCGTTCCAGGGTGCTAGGGCTGGGACCTGCTGAGAGGGAAAAGGGAACATTCATGGAAAATTTTGCTGGGAATCAAAGGCCACCCTTTTGGTAATGCCCTTTCCCCTGCCTACCCCCTAAAAAACTAAACTCAAACCTCCTCCAGATGCGCAGTCCGTTCGCGGATGGACGATCATCTCAGATCATTTGGGGTTCTGAACTTGGGGGTTTTTTAAAGTTTTACCAGTAACCCCCCAAAAACCCGTGAAAAGTTTCCGTCCGGCCCCCACAAAACCCAAGGGGGGGGGGGTTTTAGGGCCCCCCTCCCTTTTTTCTTTTTTGCCTGTTTCTGGTTTTTTTGGGGGGGGGATTTGGGAAACCTTTCGGATTAAGCCTCAAACCCAATTCTCGCCCCATTTTTCCAAACGGGCCCCAACGGGCATCGGGCCCGGCAGTCGTTTAGGAATCCCGGGGCCTTATGCGCGGGTTTGGGGGGCCGGATTTTCTGGGCTGCGCCCCTAACCCAAAAAGTTGGGTGGGGATTTAACACAAGGCCTATAAAATCCCAAAAATTTTTTTCCTTAAAATTTTATATAATTTAAAATTTTAAAAATTTATTTTTAAAAAATAATATATATAATATAATATATTTTATATAAAATATTTTAAAAAAATAAATTTATTTTTTTATATAATTAAATATATTAAATATATATATTAAAAAATTATATAAATTCATATATAAATATTAAAAATATAATATTTTAAAAATTTATTTAAAAATATTTATAAAAAATTAAAAAAGCAGTATATATATATATTATATATAATATTTATATATATATATATATAAAAATTTTTTTTATATAATTATAAATATCTATTATTATATATATTAATTTATATTAAAAATATATATATATTATTATAAAAATTTTTTTATAAAATTTATATATATATATAAAAATATATATATATTATAATTAATATAAATTATATTAAAATATATATATATATATTATATATTTTTTATATATATTATTATTTAAAATATAAAAAATTATATATATATAAAATATATTAAATCATATATATTATATATCTATTATTAGCATGTAAAATTTTATTAATATTTATTTATTATTAATTTTATATATATTATATAATAATAATATGCTTTATTTATTTTTTATTTTTTTTAATTTTAATTTAAAAATTTTTAAAATTTTTTTTTTTTTTTAATCCAAAAATTTTTTTTAATATTTTTAAAAATTTATTATAAATTTTATATTATTTTATATATATATATATTTTTTATATTGTTTAAATTTTTTTTAAAAAAAACCCCTATAAATATATTAAATTTTTTGGGTTTTTTAAAAAATAATTTTTTCATTAACCCTTTTTTTTTAAATTATTTTTTAAAAATTTTTTTTTAAATTTCAAATATGAAATTTTTATAAGGCCCCTAACTTTTGGGGTTCCCCACCCCTCGGTCTCCCTTTTTCCCCATGGAGCAAAGTTCGAGGTTTTGGGGGAACCCTACCAAATCACGAGGTCCCAATTCCCCTTTAAGGTCCACTTTTCCCGGGGGAAACCGACCTGGGCCATGCCTCAGATGGATGCCCTTTTTGGAAAAATCAAACCCTTCCGGTATGCTGAGGTGGTGCCCCGATTTTTAATCCCCGATCCCCCTTCCCCCCCCAGGAGGGTAACGCCCCCAAATCAGGGGAAAGTCCCCAAAAACCCCAAAAATTTTCCCCCCGGGGGACCCCCCCTTTTCGTTTTTCTGTGGGGGGGGGACCCCTTTCTTGCTTACGCAGTTTAGGCCTTTTCCCAAAAAAACCAAACTTTTCCCCCCTGTTTGACCTCCACCCAAAAACCCGGTTCTTGGGGAGGGCTTAAGTTTTTTCTCAAGGGTTAGGGGGGAAGGCTTTTCCGGGTCCCTTGACTCCTAAATTTTGGGTTTTTTTTTCCACAGGGTCCGAGGGTGACCTGGAAGCGCAAACTTTTTCCCCTTGGACCCGGGGGACATCCTCCTCTGCCGGGAAAAATTTTGTTGCCCTCGGGAAAAAGGGCCCGAGTGCCGATGTATGTTTGAAAAAACCCAAAACCGGTTTTGGATTCTGGATCTCCCGCCAACCCATTTTTTTCCCCGGCCACTTTCCCCCCCTTTTTCCGTGAAACACCAGGGGGGGGGGGGGTTTTGTGGCCCCGGTACCACCAAATCCTTTTGGTCCCGAAAGCATCCGCCCGGGTTTTGGGTCCCCCAGGGCAACCAATTTTTTGTCTCCGGGGCCCCGTACCCCATGGTCCAATTTAATGGGGGGACGCGGAAGGGGGAGAACCTCTTTTCCTTAAAAATTACCTGGGGATCAGCTGAGCGGGGCCAAGAACCTTTGTAGCCTTCCTTTTAACCAAAACCGTTTAAATCCCCCAAAAAAATTTTTAACCCCCGGGGGGGAACGGGCCCAAAGGGGTTTACAAAAGCCTCTTTTCATCTTTTTAACCCCCAAGGGCATCACAGTGAACAAAACCCAAAAACAGCTTTTGTTAAGCCTTGTTTTCCCCCCTCCTGGGAAGCACTGGGGGCTTTTCAAACCCCAGGGGGCCCTGGCCGGGCCAACCTGTGGGGTCCCCCCACACATGTGGGGGGGTTTTCCCCTTTGGGGGGGCCCCCCCCCCATTGCCCCTACCCAAAACCGCCTTTTTTCCCGGGGGGGGGGTCCCCCCCGGGTTCCAAAGCCCCCCCCCAAACCCCGGGGGGGGGGCCCCCCCCCTTTGGGGGCCCGGGGCTTTCCCCCCAAAATTCATTGGGGGGGTGCCTCCGGGGGCGCGGCATAATCCCAATTGCACCCCGAATTTTCCCCCCCAGGGGCCCACCCCGGGGCCTTTCTTCTGGGGGGGATCCAACCCCCCCCCTTTCCCCTTTTTTTAAAACTTGCCTTTTCCCTGGGGGGAGGAGGGTGTAAGGGCCCCCCCCCGGGGGCACAAGTTTTAGGCCAAATGTCAATCTGGGCCCTAAACCCCCCCTTTTTTGCCCTCCCAAAAAAATTATATAATATTACCCTTGGGGAATAACTGAGAAGTCTTATGTGGATTATAAATTTGAAAAATTTTTTTTTTAAATTAAGTTTAAAAAAAATTTTAAAAATAAATTTATAAAAATTTTATAATGGGTTTAAAAAAATAATCTATATATTAAAATATATATTTTATTATATATAATATTAAATTTTATTATAAAAAAAATATAAAAAAATAATTTTTATTAATATTTTTTAATTTTTTTAATTTATTATTTAAATTTTTTAATTTTAAATTATTTTTTTATTTCTTTAAATTTAAATTTTAAATTTAAAAAAAAATTAAAAATTTTTTTTTTAAAATTAAATTTTTATTTAATTTTAAAATTTAATTTTACTTTTTTTAATTGAAATAATATTTAAAAAAAATTATTTTAAAAATTTTTTTAAAATTTTTAAATTTTTAACAAAATTTTTTAAAGGGGGGCTTTGGAGGTGGGGGGGTTTTCCAGATATTTTGGTTTTAGACGGGCTTTGGCCCCCACAAAAAAACCCCCTTTTCCCCCCCAGGCAAGCCCTTTTAATTAAGATTTTCGTCCCCTGGGCCCCCGGGGGGGGAAACCTTTGGGTTAAACTTGGGGACCGGGGAAGGGGCCCCCCTTTTCTTATGGCCCCCCCGGGGGGCGCCTTTTTCGTACCCCCTTTCCCCCACCACCCTGGGGGGGCCTTTTGGGGGGGGTGGGGCCCCCCGTCCCCCTTCCCCCAAAACCCCCCCAAATCCGAAAAAAATGAAATCTGGGGGGGTGTTGCCCCCAACCCGAAAAAGGCAAATTTTTGGGGTTTCCCCAAAAGGGGCGGGGCAGGATTTGGGCAATTCTTGGCCGCCCCCAGTGCCCCCCCGGTTGGGGGGAACCTGGGGCCCCCCCCAAAACTACAGCCTGCCCCCCTTTTTTTGGGGTGTTTTCGGGGGGGGTGAGATGCCCCAGCAACCTCAGGCGGTTCCAGGCACTTGGGTCCCTCCTTCCGGGGGGGTTTTTTTTACCCGGGAAGAAGGCCCGGGGGGTTTTCTGCCCCCTTTGAGGGAAAACCTTCCTGACTGGGGTTTTTTAACCGGCCGGCCGGGCCCAATCCCCCTTTAGGGGGGAGCCAAGACCCCCCCCCCGGGGGGGTTTTGGGGGGCAAGGGTTTTAGTTTGGGATTAACGAAGCTGTTTTGGCTAGCTTTTTGGGTTTAAACCCCCCTTCTAAAACCCCTTAAAGGGAAAGCCCAAAATGGGACTTGGGAGGATTTCCCCCCGGGGTTCGCGCGGGGGGCCCTTTTGCGGTTCCCCTTCCGACGGTCAATGCTGTGGCCCCAAGCCGGGACTGAACGCAGGAAAATGCCCCCCCCTTTTTTTCCCAAAAAAAAACCCGAAACGTCCACTCGCATGGGGTTTTAAACTTTTGGGTTTGGGGCCCAGGGCCCCCTTTGTAGAGGAAGGACCTCCCGAACTTCGGGTTTCCCGGGGGTTTTTTTGGGGCCCCGGGCCCCGGGCTACCCGCCCCCCTCCCCCCCCAGTGGCCACCCTAAGGGGCCTTCAGATAAGGGGGGGGTTTTCCCCTGGGTGGGCAGTTGACCGTTCTCAAAAAAGACTGGGGTCCAGTGCTCGTGGGGTTTCGCCCCAAACCGGGGACTTCGGGATGGCATCCCCCAAAGGGAAAAGGGAACTCCCTTTTAAAAAACCCTGAACTGCCAAGGGTGGGTGAATGGGGGCTTTCTCGCCTGGGGGCTCGGACACCTGAAAGGGGAAAAAACGTTTTAAAAACCCGGGGGGCGGGATTTTTTTTAAAAACCCCCCGGGCCCCCCGGCCCCAACCAGCCCCCCCCCCACATCCGAGTCCCCCACCTGACACCAGACGTTGGGGGGGGGGATTGGCAATTTTAAAAATTGACCGGGGGATCCCCCCAGTTATTGGAAGGGTTCTAGTTTTTGGGGGGGACCCCCCCCTCAAAAGGCCTTACCCTAACGATTGGGTGGGATTTTCCAAAGGAAAAGGGGGAAACGCAAACTATGTATAACCTCTAACTGCTAAAGGCTGGGGGGGAATTGGTTTTGGGGGTCAAAACTCCCTGGTTTTGGGGACTGGTCCTTTCCCCCCCCTTTTTTGGGTCCCCTTTGGGGAAAAGGGGACCAGGGATTCACCTGGCAAAACCCCCCTACCGCAATTTTTTCCCGCCCCTTTTTTGCGGTCCCAACCCCCTTTAAAGGGAAGGAGCCAGCTGGGTTTTTCCTAACCAAATAAGATCAGGCTTGGTTTGGGGAAACCCTCAGTTTTTTCGGGGTTCCGCCTAAACCCCAAAGGGGCCCCCCCTGCTCGGGGTTGTTGGGAGACCGAGGGGGGATTTCCGCACAGACATTTTCCCGATACAAACCTTTAAGGGCGAATGCGAAAGGGGGGGGTTCAACTTTCCCGTTTTTTTGGAAGGCGGGCCTTGCACCCCCTTTTCCCTTGATGGGGTTAAAGGGCCCCGCTCACCCTTTTTTCAACACTTCAAAAAGGGGCCCCCGACTTTGGGACTGTTCTCCTATCGATTTCCATCCTTTGGCCCTTGTGCTTTTTCCCCCCCAAAGGTTCCTGCCAGCCCAAAATTGGTTTTTGGGGGCCCGTTGGGGGCCCCTTCATTCCCCCCCTTTGGGGGGCGTGAGACAGAAAATTTTTTCCTTTGGAAGGTTTAATCCTGGTTTTAACAAGGGGTAAAGGGTTTTTCCAAAAACCCCTGAATGATAAAAAATTTGGGTTTGGTTTTGGGGGGGTGTTTGGCCCTTATTATTTTTGTTATAAAAAATAAAAAATTTTTTTTATTTTAGATTTTTAAAAATTTATTTTTAATTTAAAAAATTTTAAACCGGGGGAAACCTTTTATTTTTAATTTATTAATTTTTTTTTTTTCCCCCCCCCAAAAAAATAATTTTTTTTAAAAATGGGGGGGGGGGGGGGGGGGGGGCCCTTTAAATTTTTTAAACTTTATAAAAAATTTTTAGAATAAATTTCCTTCCTTAGACTCCCCCCGGGATCCCGGGGGAAGCAAAATTTGGGGATGGGGTTTGCCCCCCCGATAAAATTAAATAATATTAATTTTTTTTTTTTTTTTTTTTTTTTTTTTTTTTTATTTTTTTTTTTTTATTTTTTATATAATATTTTTTTTTAATTAAATTTTTTATTTATTTTTTTTTTTTTTTTTTTTTTTTTTTTTTTTCCCTCTCTTTTTTTTTTTTTTTTTTTTATTTTTTTTTTTATTTTAAGCCTTTTTTAATATTTTATAAAAAAATAATTTTTTTTTATAATAAATTTTTTTTGTTATTAAAATTTTTCAAAAAATTTGTTTTTTTAAATATAATATTTTTAAAAAAAAATAAAAGTAAAATTTTTTATCATTTTTAGTCATTCACAAAAATTAAAAAAAATATTTTTTTTCAGAAAATTTATTTTTGTCTTTGTAAAAAAAGTTTAAAAAATCCATTAATTTCCTTTTTTTTTTTTTTTTCCCCCCTTTTCCTTTTTTTTATTCCCCCCTTTTTATTTTTTTTATATAATATAATATTTATTTTTATTTTTTCTATTTTTATATTTTTTTTTTCCTTTTTTTTTTTTTTTTATTTTTTTTTTTTTTTTTTTTTTTTTTTTTTTTTTTTTCTCTCTTTAATTATAAATTGTTAAAAAATGAATAAAGAAGAGATATTTTTTTTTTATCTGTTTCCCATTTTTTTTTTTTTTTGTTTTTTTTGTTTGTTTTGTTTTTTTTCCGTTTCTCTCTTTCTCTCTCTCTCTTCCTCTCTCTTCTCTTCTCTCTTCTCTCTCTCTCTCTCTCTCTCTCTCTCTCTCTCTCTCTCTCTCTTCACTCACTCTATCGACAGTGGTGCTCTAGAAGTATGAATAAAGCAAGAGACTACCTCCTCTTTTCCTTGGTCATAAGGAAATGTGTGTGTGTGTGTTTATGTGAGAGAGATAGTTGCAAGAGTAACTGTTGTGCCTGTGGTGTAGAAGTCACTAAAATATACACACATGATACACAAGTCTGAAAAACACTTTTCTGCTGAATCATTGTGTATAGTTGCAAGAAACCAAAACCAATATTAATATCAATATTTTCTCACGTAAATATCATGTACATTTTTATATCCTATGCTTTAACTGTCTTCCAAAAATCTATTTTTTAAAATCAGTTTAGACAATTATCATTTTTTGATGTATCTGTACCATCTTAGACACTTCTGTGAATTGATGCCCATCACTATATATATATATATATATATATATAAAATATATATATAAATATTATATTATATATATAATATTATATTTTTTTGTATACATTAAATATATATAATTATATAAATATTTTATATATATATATATATTTTAATATATATATATTATTATTTAATTATATTTTAAAAAATATATATATATATATATATATTTTTATATATATATATATATATAGATTGATAAATAGATTGATAGATAGATGATATATATAATAATATATATTATATTATATATTTTATATATATATTTATATATTATTTTTTTTTTTTTATGAATTTAATATGAATGTATGTATTTATACTTGTATGTATATGTATTGATATAACCAAGGAAAATATAAGCAGATAACTCCACTTCTATTTAGATGTTGAACCAAAGAAGAAATTGACTTCTTCCCTAGTGTATTCTGGCAGCTATTCATGGTAAAGAAGTCTTGGTTATCATAAATAGAAGAGGGGAATTTTGGTTTGACCTATGGTGATAAATAGATAAATGTGTAGATGTAGGGCATAGCTCAGAAGTTGTCAACTAGGATTTTCATTGAAATGGAGTGGGGCTACCTGTTTAAAAGCACCTTGGATATAACTATATAAAAAAAATTATATATATATTAATATAATATATATATATATTATTATATATATGTATATATATATATATATTAATAATATATATATATTATATGTATTATATATATATATATTATATATATATTATATTAATATATATTAAGTGTTGTGTGTGTGTGTGTGTGGTTGTGTGTTGTGTGGGGTGTGTGTGGTGTGTGCATTGTGTGTGTGTGTGAGTGTGTGTTTTGTTAAATATATTATATTAAAATTTTTATTATCATATATTGTAAAATTTAATTTTCACATATATATTTTTATACACACATATATATATATATATATATTAATAATTAATATATAAATATTTTTATCTATTATTCTATATGATTATTATATAATACATATATTTTTTATATACATATATACATGCATACATAATACATAAACTACAAATATATATAATCATACATACAAACATAATCAACATACATCATCAACATCATACAAAATCAAATACTACATACATACATACTACATACATACTACATACATGCATCAGACATACATCCGTACATACATCATATATACTACATACTAGAGCAACCCTTATTTGTATATATATTCCTATTTTATGTAACATATATTACATATAGTACATTATTTACATATAATGTATATATATATCTATTACACACACACACACTTTTTAATAGTGTGTAATTAATATTATATAATATATATAAAAAATTTATATTAATATATATTATTATATAATTATATAATGTATGTTGTATACGTATAGCTCAAGTCAGTCCCCGGGGTAAAAAGATGGTGCTCGTAAAAACCCGGGGGGAAAGGGCAATGGAAAACCACCGCTCAAAATTCTAAAAAATTTAGGGAAAGCCCAGATCGTAAGCCCGCGGGGGCCGAATGGTTAGAGCGTCGACTCAAGACTGTACTACGGCAAACCGAATTTAGGTTCGAGTCACCGACCACCGCGTTTTCCCTTGGGCAAGGGAAATTCCCCTTTTATTCCTACCTAGCCATGGGGGGCCAAGCACCCAATCGTGCTGGTCCCCAAGCCCGGATAAATAAGAGAATGATTACCTAAAAATACCCCGGCACTCTCCATGGAAAAAAATGGGGACCCTACCACGTACTACTCCAAGACATCACAAAATGAAAATACAATTAAGTTTTGCTGTGACCAGGCGCTAGACAGAACAAACCGTTAAAAAAAAGATACACACACAATCCACGCACCCACCCCCCCCACAACAAAACACACCAAAATACACACCATTTATATATATATATATTATATATATTAAAATTTTATTATATATGTTTTTTGTGTGTGTGGTGTGTTTGTGTGTGTGTTGTGTGTGTGTGTGTGTGGTGTGTGGTGTGTGTTTAAAATGTATATAAAATATATATGTAATTTTAAAATTAATATAAAAATATTATTGAGTTTGTTGTGTATGCATATATTATTTAAAAATATATATTTTATATATAATTTTTAT